>NC_056732.1:1779619145-1779739145 GCF_019279795.1 Protopterus annectens
GAGCAAAATCCCTAAATGGGAAGGCATCTCTGATCAATACTAGCAAAAACTACGATCACTCATAAAATCATCCAAGGCCAACTTTGAGAGAAAAATCGCTAATGACACAAAAGACAATCATAAAGCCTTCTTTAGCTATGTTAGAAACCTGGGTGGAAACTCCCAGATATGCTCAGAATTAGTCCAAAATGATAAAAATCACTGAACCCACAGACATTGCCAACATACTGGCAGACAGGTTCAGTGCAAATTTCTCCTCCCTCCCCCAAAAGGAGAAATATCTATCCCACCAGAGTCTAGCCTCCCAAACATCTCAGATGCCCAGGTGAGAGCTGCTCTCTCTAAAGCAAAAACACAGCATCAATGGGACGGACGGTGTCCCCGGCTGTGTGCTACACGAACTCAATGAGGAACTAAACCCACACATAAGGCTGCTGTTTAATCTTAGCCTTACTACAGGATACATACCCAAAGAATGGCGTCGGCAACTGTGGTCCCACTCCACAAAGGCGGTGCTTCTACGGACCCTGGAAATTACCGCCCCATAAGCTTGATGAGCCTTGTCTGCAAAGCTATGGAGAGGATCATAATGGAACTCATAAATAAAGACATTGGGGACCTACAGACTCTGGATCCTACCCAATTTGGCTTTGTCAAGGGCAGATCCTGCCTCTTGAACTTGGTCGACTTTTTCGAAACAGTCACTAAGGCCATTGATGAGGGTAAGGCAGTTCACACAGCCTAACTTGACCTAGCAAAAGCGTTCGACACAATACCCCACTCGGGCATCATAGAAAAGCTCACCAGCTTAGATGTAAACCCATATGTCACAAGATGGGTTACAAACTGGCTCAAGGACAGAACACACAGGGTTAGTATTGCTGGTGCCATGTCAGACTCTAAGCCGGTCACGAGCGGTGTCCCACAGGGTTCAGTCCTGGGCCCTCTCTTGTTCGGCATTTATTTTTCTGAAGTGCAGGCAAACATAGGGGGATTGTGGCTGACAAAATTTGCAGATGACTGCAAACTGGGCACCATAATTGACACTCCATCAGACACAGACATCCTCCAGAAAGGTCTCATAGAAATGGATAACTGGTGCCAGAGCCATGGCCTTAAGCTAAATGCCAAAAAATGTATAGTCATACCCTTTGGGAAAAACAAGGTAACCCCTAATTACCACATAAGTGGTAATCCATTAAACACGGAAGAAGTTATCAGGGACCTGGGGACCCAAGTTGACAGTAACCTCTCTTTTGACACTCACATTGCCAAAGTGGTTAGGAAGACCTTCTACATTGCCCACCTGATCATGAAGGATTCACATCCAGATCAGGAGAGGTCATTGTACCCCTGTACTCTTCACTTATCAGACCAATGATTGAGTACAACGCCCCTTCGGAATGTACCTTACCCGACACCTGCAGCAGTTGGAAAGACCCCAAAAGTTCCTCACCAAAAGGATAAAGGGCTCAAAAATATGTCATACGATGCCCGACTGAAGAAACTCCAGCTCTATTCAGTCGCATACCGTCTGCTCAGAGGTGATCTGTGCCTGACATACAAGGCCATGTCCAACCCGGAATTAATGGACATGTTCCACCTCAAAAAGTCCAAATCCACCAGAGCCACGAGAGCAAGAGACTTAAACCTCTACACGGATATAAATAGGACATGCTGGAGGGACAGATTCATCACCCAGAGACTCCCTACACTATGGAACAGAATCCCAGTCCATGTGAGGCAGAGCCCCTCATTGACTCTGTTCAAGAGAAATCTTGACGAGTGGATGGGAGATCGTAGGTTTACCCCGGGAATCATCTCTGTATCACTGCTGGACAGAGGCACAGCAAACTAATGGGTATAGTATTCTCATCCTAAGGGGTGGTGAAAGCCACACACACTCTGGCTAGGCTTATAAATGCCCTAGGGCAGATAGCCTAGTGTGAACCTATGAACCCACCCACTAAGGGCAGAGTTCGTCTAGCTCTTCACACACTCACACACACGCACACACGCACACACGCACACACACACACACACACACACACACACACACACACACACACACACACTGAGAGTGATTGAGTGATACACTGGCAGTAGCAGTAGCAGTTGAAAGGGTTTTATACCTCTTGACCATATCTCTCACGCATGCATTTTCAACACACACCCGAGGCAGGTTTAAGTTTTAAAGTACCAAGTAAACATCTGTGGGATTGACTTCTGTCATTTGACTTTACATGAGGTAGTGTGTGTTCACACCAGAGGAAAAAGTAGTACAAAATGTTTTTCACTTGAGCACTCTTAAACGGTCAATCCCTGTGTTAATGTAGTTACAGCAGTGCACTTATTTTATGGGGTTAACCTGCACATTGTTTTCCTTTGTGGCATTCTTATTTTTTGATTATAAACATATATTTGGTTGAAATGCTAGTCCTCGAGACAGAATAACTCTAACAATGTTACTTTAGTATACCCCCACCCATGACACACACACACACACACACACACACACACACACACACACACACACACACACACACTCATGTATTGCCTAGATATTGCACTATTTGATACCTTCAGGTATAGCTTTGCCTTTGTGGTTAATGGACTCAGCACAATTGAGGAAAAGTAAGTTCTTTTTGGTAGCCCTTTGAACCCAATGTTCTTGGCTGACATGTACCTCTCAACTGCCCCTTATTTTGATACAGATTTTAGCTTTGCCCCTCTTAATCCCTCCTAAAATTGGAGACTTTGAGAAAAGGTGGTTAATTACACTTAATAAATAATAACAACAATAACATTACAGTTATAGTGTTATTTTACTTCAGAAGCTGTATATTATAACAATAACCCACGCCTGGGTGTGGGTAATGCTGGATTTACCCACGGTTGGCATGGTTTGGTCCCGAGGGTGAAGCCCGAGGGACCAAACAAAGCCAACCGTGGGTAAACAGCATTACCACACCCAGAAGTGGGTTATTGCTATTATACCATGACATTATTTAAGAAAAGAAACTATTACTTTTCTTAAATAATGGCATAGTATAATGCCTGTTTACTGCCCTTCCGCAGATGTCTGGCATCTGCGGCAGTTCTGATGTACTGCGCGCCTGCAGTACATCAGAGCTTGAGCAAAAGCAACGGAGAAAGCAAGATCTCTGTTGCTTTTTTTTTACTGTTTTCGCTATGTTAAATGGGTTTAACATAGCGAGACAGTTTTAAAATAAGCAAAGGAGATGTCAGTTGCTTATTTTAAAACTGTCTCGCTATGTTAAACCCATTTAACATAGTGAAACAGTAAAAAAAGCAACAGGGATCTTGCTTTCTCCGTTGCTTTTTTTTTTTAAACCTGTCTCGCTATGTTAAATGGGTTTAGCATAGCGGGACAGCTTTAAAATAAGCAACGGAGATGTTCGTTGCTTATTTTAAAGCTGTCTCGCTATGTTAAACCCATTTAACATAGCGAGACAGTGTTTTAAAAGTAGAGTTATACTAATGGAAAAAAGTCCGGGCGACTGGACCTTTTTCCATTAGTATAACTCGATTTACAATATGCACGCTGGCCAATCAGCGTGCACGTTTTGGGGGGGTCATGGTATAATTACAATTTTATTCTGTCAATGCTTGAAGTTAATAGGACTAATATTTTGAAAATGTCTCTGATTTTGTTGAGATTTGTCCCTGATTCATTGAGAGTCACTCTGGCATGTACAGACCATTTCCTGAGACAGTTTTCTGTTCTAGTACAGAATGGTTTGCCATCAGTATTGCACTACATACTTGTTGTGCTGTTCCCTTTCTTTCGCGTTTCTCCAGTACAGGTGGTGGGTTGAACTTTGAGATGCCCTCCCAGTTATGTTCAGTAGGTGAAGATAAGAACAAGGCAAGCCACAGCAAAACAGGTTTACAGTTTGCTGCCACTGGTGAATCGGGAAAACTTGCTTTGACTTCAGCAAAAGTTTACCACATGAAACAAAATAATAATTGAATCAAACAAAGCTCATTACAAAACCAGTTTTCCTTCTGGCTCTTTCTTTGTGTGTATATCTTAAGGCAGCATGGTTTTGTCTGAATTGTAAAAGTACAGATAGTCATTTGAAGCCAGTATTTTCTGTGTGCTCTTAACTGTAGTGAACTATTAAAAGTGGTGGGAGTAAAGCAGTACACCAGAGAGGTCCGGATTAACTCTTGGCTCTGCAGCAAAAGGTTATTCAGGCAAGGTAATTATTATCAAACTTTACTTGCTACTTGTCTACTTCATTTCAGCAGACAGTTTTTGTCTGTTTGTAGCTTACAATATGTACACTTTTTCTTTCTCACTTCTTATATATTTGGACAATGATTTCATGACATTAATTGTAGTATTTGAAAGTGTTACACAGACCCATTTTTTATGATCCCTGAAAAGCTTTAAGATTGCAGGGTTTACTAGTACACATGCATCCTGAACATACAGAGGTAAAATGCAAACATTAAAGGTTCAAATAAACTTTTATACATTCAGATGCTTCAGATTTCAGCTTTTCCACTCTGTATTTTATTATTTAAAAATGAGTCACTACCAAAGGAGGCATGTCGCTTGGTATATAGGATCAATACAGGAAGAGTAAAACTGTCAGAGATTACACATGTTTGAGTAAGTTAAAACATTCAAATATGATATGGTGCCCTGAAGAGGAAGCATCCATTAAGCTATGTTTACTGATGCCACTTGAACTTCTAACATTTGTGGATGGAACTAGTTTTTGAAATGTAGTTTTAGTTGCATAGTCATATTGAAGAAGTAAGTTTTTTGTCACTCCTTTTGATTATCTCTCTCTTAGAAGAAAAAAGAATATGCATTGTCACCACGCGGAGTAGAAGTGAAACTTCTGTAAGGAAATACAAAGTAGCTTATACTGTACTATACCATTTGCTTTCCATCTCACTTCCTTACAGAAGTTTCACTTCTAACTCACGTGGCGGCCATGCACATATGTTGTTATTATTATTATTATTATTATTATTATTATTATTATTATTATTATTACTATTACTGTCATTATTACTAATATTATTTTTAATGTATCATTCTGATACATGAGGTATAAATGTGAGTGCATAGAAATATTATTTACATATGCAAGCAATGCAAATGTTTTTTGTAAATATGTACTGTAATTATATGAATACATGAATAAAACATACATTATTCCTCTTCTTTTTTGATAGATACTGCAAGATATTTCACATCCACTTAAGCTATCATCAGTTCAAGAGGACAGGATGTCACTTTAACATTTCATCCAAAGGACAGCACATTCAGGTGTGCGGCTTCCCTTAGCACTGCACTTCAGTATGTGTAATTTGAAAATTAATCCGATCTCCCAGAGTAGAATAAAAACCCACAGTCTTCTGTTCTTTTAGCAGGAAAGACAAAGTGTACTATCTCTTTAACCAAAGACACAGAGCTGTATGTCCAAACCTGTCCAAAGTGTTCTATGTCAGCCCAAATTATTGACTTATATTGAGTTATCAGAACACCTGTTTCTCAACTATTGCTACTGTGCAAAATATCTCTCCTACCTCCATAACAACAAACTTTGCATAGTCATTAATTGACCATGGATGTTAACTCCATTTGCAATTATAAAACATAAATCCTTAACAATGTTAGATGCTAGAATCCTCTCATGATTAATAGTACATGAATATTTTTTATTACCTGCTTCATAGTTGAGATCTTTACATTTTATCATATTCAATAGTACTATAGCCATTTATAAAGTGAATCCAAACAATTTTACAAATGTCCTTGATCATAACCATTTTTCACAATTGACACCACTTTAGTGTCTTCAGTATATTTAGTCCTGTATATACTCTGTACAAATGGGAAAGTGGTCATCAATAAATAAAAAAGAAATGGCCCTGGAACAGTGCCACATAAAATGCCCACATTAATTAATTGTACTGTGAAAACAAGTCTGAACTTTAACACTGCATTTCTTGATTCCAAGCCAGTCATGTACACATTTAATGATGTACTTATTAAAGTTCAAAGAAACTATGGCCTGCAAAATGTTGTCATGTGCTATTTAATTAGAAGATTTAGAGCAGTCCAAAAAATATACCCATAGGCACAGCAAGTTCACGAGTCAGGACTATATTATCATAGAAGAATGTTATTCACACAACATTACACCTTTCAAATTCTTAGTGCAAAAAATCTGGACAAAGCCAAACATGACAGAGGCACAGAGACCCAAAATGAAGGGGTGATTTTTACATCTTGCTCCCATTCAATTACAAAGTTATTAAAACAAAATGTTTTGCATTAGAATGCACTTTATGGAGGATATGAAGTAAAAAAATAAATAAATATTCTCATTATTTAGGGACTTCAGTCCTTAAAGATTTACCAGAAAACCCCAGCCATAAACAAACTTTACAATAAGAGGAGAAAGCTATTACATGATAGAGCAAAATCCCAAAAAAGGAAGGCATCTTTGATCAGTACTAGCAAGAAACTACGATCCCTCATAAAATCATCCAAGGCCAACTTTGAGAAAAAAATTGCCATAGATTCAAAAGACAATCATAAGGCCTTCTTCAGCTATGTCAGAAACCTGGGTGGAAACTCCCAGATATGCTCAGAATTAGTCCAAAATGATACAAAAATCACTGAACCCACAGACATTGCCAACATACTGGCAGACAGGTTCAGCGAAACTTCACCCCTCCCCCCCAAAAGGAGAGATAACTATCCCAACAGAGTGTAGCCTCCCAGACATCTCAAATGTGCAGGTGAAAGCTGCTCTCTCCAAAGCTAAAAACACAGCATCAATGGGACCGGATGGTGTCCCCGGCTGTGTGCTACATGAACTCAATGAAGAACTAAACCCGCACATAAGGCAACTGTTTAATCTTAGCCTTACCACAGGACATGTGCCCAAGGAGTGGTGTACGGCAACTGTGGTCCCACTCCACAAAGGCGGTGCCTCTACGGACCCTGGTAATTACCGCCCCATAAGCTTAACAAGCCTGGTCTGCAAAGCTATGGAGAGGATCATAATGGAACTCATAAACAAGGACATAGGGGACTTGCAGACCTTGAACTCAACCCAGTTTGGCTTTTTCAAGGGCAGATCTTGCCTTTTGAACTTGGTCAACTTCTTCGAAACAGTTACCAAGGCCATTGATGAGGGAAAGGCAGTCCATACAGCCTACCTTGACCTTGCAAAAGCTTTCGACACAATACCCCACTTGGGTATCATAGAGAAACTTACCAGCTTAAATGTAAACCCATATGTCACAAGATGGGTTGCAAACTGGCTAAAGGACAGAACCCACAGGGTTAGAGTTGCTGGAGCCATGTCAGACTCCAAGCCGGTTACAAGTGGTGTCCCACAGGCTCAGTCCTTGGCCCCTATTGTTCGGCATCTACTTCTCAGAAGTACAGGCAAACATAGGAGGACTATGGCTGACAAAGTTTGCAGATGACTGCAAACTGGGTGCCATAGTGGATAGTACATCGGACACAGACATCCTTCAGAGGGGTCTCACGGAAACTGATAGCTGGTGCCAGAGCCATAGCCTGAAGTTAAACGCAAAAAAGTGTATAGTCATACCCTTCGGGAAAAACAAGGTAACCCCAAGCTACCATATAGATGGCAACCCACTAAGCACAGAAGAGGTTATCAGGGACCTGGGTACCCAGGTTGACAGTGGTCTCTCGTTTGACACTCACATTGCTAAAGTGGTTCGAAAGACCTTCTACATTGCCCATCAGATCATGAAGGGATTCACATCCAGATCAAGTGAGGTCATTGTTCCCCTGTACTCTTCACTTATCAGACCAATGATCGAGTACAATACCCCATTCGGGATGTATCTCACCTGACACCTGCAGCAATTGGAGAGACCCCAAAAGTTCCTCACCAAAAGGATAAAGGGACTCCAAAACCTGTCATATACTGCCAGACTGAAGAAACTCCAACTCTATTCAGTTGCATACCGTCTGCTCAGAGGTGACCTGTGCCTGACATACAAGGCCATGACCTACCCGGAATTAATGGACATGCTCCACCTCAAAAAATCCAAATCCACCAGAACCACTAGAGCAAGTGACTTAAACCTTAGCACGGATATAAATAGGACGTGCTGGAGGGATAGATTTATCACCCAGAGACTCCCCATGCTGTGGAATAAAATCCCGGTCCATGTGAGGCAGAGCACCTCGCTGGCTCTGTTCAAGAGAAATCTTGACCGGTGGATGGGAGATCATAGGTTTACCCTGGGAATCATCTCTGTGTCACTGCTGGACAGAGGCACAACAAACTAATGGGCACATTATTTCTAACATAAGGGGTGGCGTAAGCCACATAACTTTGGGCTAGGCTTATAAATGCCGTAGGGCAGATAGCCTAGTATAAACCTATGAACCTATGAACCTATGAACAATTTGTATGAGGAACAGACCAAAAATATGAGACAACAATCTGGACATTTTATGGCTGTTGAGAGGCATGGACAAGACTGACCAGGTGCTATATCATGTTGATTGGTGTTTACAGGTTGCTTATATGATACTCGAAACAGAGCCAGAATAACTTTCTCAAAAATATTTTCTATGAAGCTAATTAGACTAATTGGCAAATAGTTGTTTGGGATGTATACCACACTATCAACAACTATTTCACTAATTGCCAGTAGGGAAAAAAAAAGAAAAACAGCTGAAGGAACTTTCTTTGAATTTTAGGTTCATAGATTAGTACTAGGCTAACTGGCCTTGAGGGCCATTTTAAGCCTAGCTAATTACCCCATGTGAGAATCAAACCCTTTACCTTGTGTTTGTAAAGGAAACACCTTAACCATTATGCCAACCTCCCACCCATCGCATGTAAGTTTTCTTTGCAGAGGCACCCCCTGCATCCCCATGTGGAAGAACACCCCACTATCTCCCAATCTCTCAAAGCTTACATATATATAGATATATATATATATATATATATATATATATATATATATATATATATACATATATACATACTCTGAGAACACACAACAGTGGGAAAAGAGAAAACACCACTCTTGATAAAAAAGCGTTTTTTGGCGAAATTACTTCAGTCTGCTGTCGCTCCTGATACTTGCTATCAATCATTTTACATGTTCTTATTATTTGGATACCCAGATTTAATTCCCTTAGGAACAGAAATTAAATAACAGCAGAGATCTTCCACATCTCTAGAACAAATCCAGTCACCAAGGTTTCTTGAAACAAGTGATAGATGGAAACAGGACATAAGCAGTTCTTGATAGAAAATATTAGTTTAATTCATCCTGACTAAATGCTACATGTTGCCTTTCTCTTGATATAGCAGCCTTAACTTCATCAATATTAATAACGGGGCATACAGTTCTCAACTCAAAATGGGATGTCGATGTCCCACAGAAGTTAATTAAAACATTTCCACTGATTATGGCAGCCAGTTTGACAGAATCCATAATTGCAGTCTCAATATTCAAACATATATCTCTCATCATAATTTTCTTGCATTCTTTCACATGCTTATAAAAAGCTTTAATGTTTCCTTCAGTGTGACTTAGAGCTTAATTCATAGTGAGTATTTTTTTTTCATTTAAATTAATAATTAAGGCTTCTAGAGGATTGTATATGTCTCAGTTTGTTCCCACCAAATAGAAACCTTTTATAGGTATTGCAAAGATATTTTTCCTTAACATAACTCATGCCGAATGCTTGATCGCCATAGAGGAAATTTAACGCATGCTTTTAAAATATGCTTTACCAGCTGATATTGGTATGAATTTATCAATGACTGAATTTATAAAGTTACATAAAACTTTACATTTTTCTTCAATACTTTTTTGATTCATAGAAGCACATCACTTCCATCACTCAAACTCATAAATCATGGCCATATAATCACCTTGATAAAACGTTATAACTGTATCAGGCTAAGAATTTCTCCATATGTTTTTTAATATGTTTCTCAGGAGACACATGCATGGCCTAAGTTCCCAATAGCTTTAGTAATGATGCATTTACTGTAAGAAAACTCATGGTTAACCCACACAAGATGTAACCCATTATTGTTGAGTGTGTTCTCTGAGACAATTTGAGTAAAATGGTCTCATACAATTGCCTCCAAAAGTTTAACAAAGATATACTTTGATGTAATCATAAATGGCCACTCAGTGTCATGGGCATTTAAATCCCCAGAAATTATTAAAGACCTTTCAAAGAAACAGGTACGTGACTCTTCTAAAAGTTTCTATTGTTATTAATTAGCATGTTGTGAGACCTATAAAATGAAGACACATTCCATATTTCTCTTCCAATAACAACAGATACAACTACAATTTATACTTCTGAATGTTGTCCCTGAGCAAGGTAAAACTCTTCACTTATTACCAGGAAAGCTGATTTATAGTTCTCAAAAATGGCATTCTAGTTTCATGAGATTAAATATATTAAATATGTCATATATATTTATATTTATAAACACAGTGATAAACCAAATGCATGAAACCATTTAAGTGAGAGGAGAGAAATCTCAGGCATAGCTGAAAAATTATAGACAGATTTTGAATGATATTAGATGTAAATGTCGAATGTTGACAAATTTGTTCATCAGATTCGGCTTTTGTACCTCATTACTATGCATAAATTTGACATTGTGTTCTGACATTAAATACATTTTTTGTTTTTAATGTTGAGATTTTGATTGTAAACCATATATATATATATATATATATATATATATATATATATATATATATATGTGTGGGTGTGTGTGTGTGTGTGTGTGTGTATGTGTGTGTGTGTGTGTGTGTGTGTGTGTGTGTGTGTGTGTGTGTGTGTGTGTGTGTGTGTGTGTGTGTGTGGGTGCGTGTGTATAATTACCTCTCTAGCTATATATCTATATATCTTTATCTGGGTCTACTTTAAAAGACCGAAACGACGATTCCCCGACACGCGGAAAACGAAGACCAAACGACTGACAGGTAAGTTTATCAAAAGGGTGATTTGCCGACAGCGGAAAGACCGACAAGGGTAATGTGTGATCCCGACTTGGTAAGTGTGCGACAGTGACGGAGTTAGGAGCGGTCAGGTAAGTGTGTGATATTGTGGGATTTTGGGTTAGGCTGTGGGAAAGGTGAGTGTGTGTTAGTGTCGGAGTTAGGGTTCGGGTAAGGTAAGTGTGTGATAGTGAGGGACTGTAGTTTAGGGACGGGTTAAGTGAGTTAGGTTTAGAGTGCGGGTAGGGTGTGTGTGCGATAGTGACGGGCTTTATGTTTTTGGGTGGGTTAAGTGAGTTAGGGTTAGGGTGCAGGTAGGTGAAGTGTGCGATAGTGTCAGACCTTGGGGTTAGGGGTGGGTTAAGTGAGTTAGGGTTAGGGTGCAGGTAGGTGAAGTGTGCGATAGTGTCGGACCGTGGGGTTAGGGGTGGGTTAAGTGAGTTAGGGTTAGGGTGCAGGTAGGGTGAGTGTGCGATAGTGTCGGACCTTAGGGTTAGGGTTTGGGTTAGGGCTAGTGGGTATGCTATGTAGTGTAATGTGTTGTTTACGTTCGGTGTGTCGGTGTAATGGTGTTCGGTGTTTTGCGTTGTCAGTTATGTGTGTTGTCGGTTATCTGGTCTCGCTGTTTTGTGTGTCGGCGAACTGGTGTGTCGGTCTTTCAAAGTAGACCCCTTTATCTATAGCTATATCAAGATAGCTAGATATAGATATAGATATAGATATAGATATATATGTATATAACTCTCTCTTTATATATATATATATATATATATATATATATAGAGATATATATATATATATATATATATATATATATATATATATATATATATAGATATGGGCCATCTTCAGTTGACCAAAATCTCATTTGACTGACACCCATTTGACCAACACCTAATTGACCTAAATTTCATTTGACCTAAAACTCATTTGACTGACTCTCATTTCACCGACATTTAAGACATAGACTTGTGGGTTTTCCTTAACCTGTTAGTTGCTTGTGATAAAAAGAATGTGTAACTTATAGTGCTGACTGTTAGAATTCCAATAGTCATGTAGAAAGTAGTGTTGTATTGTTTCTAAATGTGGGTTTTTCTATTTACATTTTTATGGGAAGTATCTAAAGTAATTTGGTGAATGTTTTGTGCCTTGAACCAAAACACGGAAGGTGCAAAATACACTAGTAATCCACAAAAAGCACCTCGAAAACCAGCGAATGTAGGCACACAGTTTAATTCAATAGTAAGACAGTTCACAAACACGATACACGTTAACGCTGAATTTTTAGATTCAATAGTAAGAAGGGGTATATAAGTGTGTAATTAACAGATGACTAGTATCTGATGAAGTTCAGGACAAAAACGTAGTTGTTTAAAAATTCAGCATTAACGTGTATCGTGTTTGTGAACTGTCTTACTATTGAATTAAACTGTGTGCTTACATTCGCTGGTTTTCGAGGTGCTTTTTGTGGATTACTAATGTTTTGTGCCTTCCCATCAGTAGTGGCAGCGTGTAGAGTACTGTAAGGCAAGTTAAAGGTATATGCCCATTTCCTCACTGTAGTCTGAGCCTAAAGTTAGTATACATAATTAGGGTCAGTGATGGGGGCACAGCCACCCTCTTTGGGGGGTGTGGGGGCATATCCCCCACCTAGTTTGGTTGTACATTGTCCCATTTCTGTTAAGAGGGTTAGTAAGTAGTTTTTAATTTCTGGAAAGGGTTAGTTATTGGTGTAATTGTGCTTCTCTATGATTTAGTAGGTTGAAATTCAACATTGTAAGCTGTCTGTGAAATGGGAGTCAGTCAAATTAGTTTTAAGTCAAATGAAATTTAAGTCAGTTGGGTGTCGGTCAAATGGGTGTCAGTCAAGTGAGATGTCAGTCAACTGAACTGGACTCATATATATATATATATATATATATATATATATATATATATATATATATATATATATGGATAGACACAGCTATAGCTATAGATCAGATGTAGCTATTTATTTGGTTGATGTCGGGTAAAGCTAGCACAGAAAAAAGTATGTGCAGTTGTGAAATGCATAACATCGTTTTTTGGTTTTGGTGTTAGTGACTTAGACATTTCTTTTCTAGATATATATACAGTATTAGAATGTATTTATGTATTCTATGTACAGTGCATCAATGATCATTTTATTATGGGTTTCCTATTAAGTGCAGAATATGATATGGATGTTTGGAAGGATCTGCACTTTTTATGGGGGATTTTCAAGTTGTTGGAATAGTTTTTGATGTGCATTGCAATAAATACGTTTGTGGTATTGCTTGTTAAAGTAGTTGTCCTGTTTAGTTTGAAGTGATGTCAGTTTTATTGTTTGTGTCTCACTATTTATAGGCTGCTAGTGTTTGATGTGTTACTATAAATCTTAAGTGTCTGTAAGTATGAGATTTGTTAGTTTTTCAGAGCCCAGCAAAATAAGCTAGTTCATCTCATCTTGGTAGGAGAAAAAGGACAGTGTACCTCACCATATCCTCTTTTCCACATGATTGCACTGGTATTGATATAGACGTTTCCACCAACCTCATGTTGGAAATCAATTACACCAACTGGTGTACATCTCATGGTGCCATCTGTAAATATTTGCTGGTTTTCAACTTCAAAAATACCTGGTGGATCTCCTTTCTCATCAAAAAATATTTCTGCACCAACTTTACTCTTAAAATGTACATTTTTGACATAGTGAAGCAGCTGAAATAAAATAAAAGGAACATATATTATAGATTTTTTTTATTTACCTGTTTGCTTAATCTTTGATAACCATTGCTTTTGTTCTGATCCAATATGACTGATTTATGACACACAGACTTAAAAAATTCAGTGTGCGAGAAGATATTACAAGTTCATTTGGCAACAAATACCTCAATTACAATACAAATTAACATGACAGACATAGTATTTAGATCAAAATGGAGAATGAAATGGGAAATGTAATAAATGTGAATTTGTTGACAAACTAAATCTATAAGACATTATATGTCACCATAAAGCGCAGCAAATTTGATATTATAAAAAAGCAAGCAAATAATCAGGCAGGATAAGAATAGGTAAAAACATCTGCATCAAATTTTAGATGCATAAATAAATTAGTAAAAAAAAAAGTTTAAAGTGAGAGCAGCGTTGAATTGTAACAGGCAGAACAACTAGATGTTTAGGCCTAAGACTGATTTTCACTTGTATTTAAACTATTAATTGGTCTACACAGAAACAGCCCTTCATTAGACTGTGACATTGGAAAGTAGAAGACATTATGACTGCTTAAATTATCTGCCAGAGGAGAGAAATGTTCAGATCTTAGCAGCTTAAGCAGGAAGGTATGAAAGAGTATGTCTGAAGACCCTGCACTGCAGATCAGTGAGGCAGACGTAAGGAAAGTTTATGCTGCTGCTCAGTAGGAGCTAGGAATATAAATCTACAAGTACATCTATTTGAGAACAATTACAAATCATAGGAGACCTTAGCAACTGTTAGGAACATTCATTAAAGTCAGGTCATTACAATCTCAGTTTCACAATGGAACCATAATTCAGGCAGTAACATTCTGGAGACTATCGTGCAAGAATAGATCTTTTGATTTTAACTTTAGGTTTTGTCAGGTTGTTACGCACTCGGGCAGTATCCAACTAAATGCTATATATTTAAAAAAAAATGAATGTTTTGATTTTCTGGGCAGAAGAACTCATTTTATTCTAGTCAAACAGAACATGTTTAACTCTCTCAGAGGTCTCAAATAATACAGCTTCAGTCTTATTCTAGTATAGTGATAGCTGTTTGGCCTGAAACCAGTTTAAGAGGATATCAAGATGTGTAAGTACTTTAGAGTTAAATTGATATAAATGGAGGTTCTGTAACTTTGTAACATATAAAATTCAGACAACTGGTGTCAGTAACAACACTAAACTAATAAAAAAAGAGATCCAGAATTTAACTTGAAATCCAGCAAATGTAAAATGACAGACCCTCCAGAGGCATGTGTGTGTGTATGCCAAAGGATATCCCAGGAACACGATATATGATTTCTCAGTTTGCTATTATCTGTTTTTCAGTTAATTATATTACTGTGTCATATTTAGTTTCCAGGTTTCAGATGAAATGCTATTTTGTTAGTAAAACTTCATATATTTAATCATGTATATAGATCGATAAACCCTTATTGTGGATAGCAAGTCATGATGTCCTCTTCCTCTACTTAGATTACCATACACGCAAAAGATTTCATATCAGCTCTGATCAATTTAACTCCACTTTGCAAGTGGTTTCAAAATATAAATCTGAAATAAAGATGGTCAACAGCATGTAGTCCACCCAAAGAAAAGCTATGTTAAAGGCTCTTGACCGTCAACATTACATAAAGAAACAACCACCCAACACTTGGGTCATGTAACAGATCTGCAGAAAAGACTCATTAAACTGAATTTAAACAATTTCACTTGGAAAATGAAAGTAGGAAAAATATCCTTTGAGTAAAAGAGCTTTCAGAAGGAAAGGAAGAGACAGGCTCTCTCAAGTTTATTACAGCAGACCTATCTCAATCTAAACAACTTTCCAATAATGTAGAGAGCACATAGGCACACAGGAAATAAACAAACAAACCCTCCAACACATCACAGCACCTTATTGTGTATAATGTCATTGTAATGATAAGGTGTTACTTCTGAAGAAATGCAGGTAGTTTAGGACTGCAGCCTAGAGGGTACACTAATGTGAGTTTTTCCAGGCTACAGCAATTCACTACACAAAAACAAAACCAATGGTGCCATTTAGTATCCATCTTAAGGAGCATGGAATGACCCATCATCTCTACTTCCTGGTTATACTGGTGATTAACTGTGCAAGACTTTTTCTTTAAGATGGCAGAAAAGGCTAACTGCTTTTTATTGCTCGTGTCTCCTGGAAGTCTTATGATCTAACAGGACAAAACACAATGAGATGGCTCATTCATAGAGACAAGGTAAGCATATGTAGAAAACATTCCTACACTTACCTAATAAATTGTCTTTGCAATTAAAATCAAAAAGGGTTCTTTTAATCAAACTGACTATCCTTCCTTATACCCCAAAATCCAGGACATAGAAAATCTATTGCAATCCTAATGCCTGCTGAGTACTTGGTATGTATTACTGACAGAAATACAAGAACCAAAAAGTGACAATTCCAGTTATTGCCTCACATCTGACTAATTGTGAGCTTAGGCTGTTGGATAAATCACAAGGGAAAGTTGAAGCTATTCAGTCTGTTGTGAATACAAACAGTGGACTCACAGTAGCATAATATAAGATGTTAAGATTTGCGATGGTTCTTCTTCTGTTTATAATGCATGTTAAACCATATTGTGAATTTCTTTGCATGCAAGTGGAGTATGAAAGTCTTTTCCTGAGATCTTCTTAAACTCATCCAAATCATATTTGGCAGATATTTTTGATGCATGCAAGTACTACAGTTTATTTTTACTGTAATTGATCTACTCTATGCCTCCCCTATCCTGACTAACCTGGAATCTTCCCTTATTCACAGACTTGAATCAACATAAAATAAAGCTGCTAGATTTGCTGTAAATCATCCCTACACCTCTCACCACTGCCTGGCCCTACAGAAACCTCTCTGGCTTGAACTTCCACATCAACTTACTCTCACGCAACTTTAAACTGCTTACCCCCTTCTCAATAACCCCACTACCTGCCCATCACTTTCCAAACTTCTGTCCTATTACAGCCCCTTCATGGTTCCAACCAACTCTCACTACTGACCTATAAACCCTGTAAAAATATAGGCAAAAACCTTTATAAATACTCTGTCACTCATAGCTGGAACAAACTCCCATTATAGTATAACTCATGCCAACAACTTTAAAAAGACACTAAAAGATCACCTGCTTAATTCCAAGATGTGTCACTGCAATTACCCTACTTAAACTCCCATATACCTCTGCCTATTCACATTCTACATCCTCTGCTTAGGAAGTGTCTTGGCATAACTTCTAATTCTTGTAAATATTAGAACATGCTAGTTTTTCAGTACTGTGACTGTGACCAAACTGTATGTTTATATATTTTTAGTACTCACACTTATGTGACAACTATATTTTGTTTTGCATGCCATCATTTCAGTTTGTACTCTTTTTTTTATCTTATGTATAATGTTTCTTTTTAATTTTTATTGCTTTAGAATTTATTTGAGCTTTTCTCCTCGGGTCTCCACTGAAAATGTTTTTTTTTGTAACTCAGCTGAACCAACTGGTTAACAAATGTGAAATAAACAAACAAATAAATAAATATTTCCTGACAGCCTGCTGTTCTGTAATCTTGCTTGAGGCTCTGAATATCATCTTGGCTGTAACAATTTCATTTTCTTCTAAGGCATGCATGAGAATGAACAAAGTGTCATACTCTTGTATTAGTGGGACTGACTGCGTGCTTAGAGCTATGATGGTAGAAATTATTAATTTTGTTTAGAAAGCAGTACACATTATTAACTGATAATTTAATTATGGATTCTTGTTATTTCTCTATGGTTCTGATGCCATCTACTTGCATGAATGGAATTAACTGAGTATTATGTCACAATCTCTAGATTCTGATATGGAAGCAGAACATTGAAATTCTGAACAAGGACTGACACAGAGACATGATCAATTTGCAATTATCTTTGTGTATAACAGACATGATACATAGTGCAGGCTATAGTAAAAAAAATAGTGTCACACCCTACAATTATTAGTAGTGCCAGGAGCACAACAGATAGCATACTCGCTTCTGGTATAGAAGGCAGCTGGTTCTATTCCCACACTGGGTAGATCAATTTATGACACTGCACTGCAGTGCAAGGGGGGCTGCTGCACTCCTGAGGATGCCGTCCTTCAGATGAAATGTTAAACTGTGGCACCATTTGCTTGAGTTGGTGGTAGCTCACATGGATGTAAAAGATCCTAAAGCTTCTACTGAAAACAGTAAGGAAAGTTGCCCAGCCCTCCATCAAAGTTTCCTCTAGTAGAACAGATATCACCTCAAGTCTCCTCTGAAAGCCACCTCTAGCCTAGTGGGACAAACCTGGTCAACAAAAGATAAATAAATAAATGTTTGGTGGAGTAAGAAGCATTGCACAGGATCAACCCATTTCCCCTACAAAAGGTCAGATTACTTCAAGCAAATAAGCTAATATTAAATTATATACAGATCAAATTTGAAGAAAAAATGTCAAATAATTTCAAGTGAATGGTGTAATTTGTTATAAGCACCAATAACGTAAATAAAATATATTCTTCATATATATGGTATCAAAGAGAAAGTATGCTTAATCTATTTATACACATTGTCGTTTTAAGAATATTGTATATATAACAATCTGCAATCTATGTCCTGCATTTTGTGTTGGAAGATCAAACAAGGAATTAAAAGAGAGAAAAAGTTATAATGTATCTGAAATGAGGAGAAAACTATGTACATATAAACATATATCAGACAAAATGAAGAGCATGCATTTGAATTTGCTATACTGCAGGGAGTGCTTGAGAATGCAAGAAGTGGTAACCTAGTAACAACAGAAAACAAGGAATATACGTGGATTAATATTTTAAGATCTGATAGGAAACCTAGTTTAAATTGTATGAATACTATAAAACCAACCCTAAATCTAATGCCAAATACAAAATTAAAGTTATTTTAAAACATACATTGTTCATAGATTTAATACAAGTGATAGATTCCTCCTCAAGAAATACATAAAACAAAGTAATTACAAATTGAGATCAAGTTTCATTTTAAAACTAGGAATACATATAACGTAAATGCAAACAGCAATTTGTATCATACTCAGTATAGTACTTGCAAATGATAATTATTGTTACTCTTGCAAGGAAAGCATTTCTAAAAATGACTGGGTACAAATCATATTGCTATTGCAATGAAATTGTTTTGTCATGCCATTGACATTGACAATTTTCAATTTTGACATTGAAACTGGCCAAGTAAGGAGTCCTTGGTTAAAAGTTACCACCATAGTTTTATATAGTTTTAGTGGTTAAAAAGGTAATGGTTCAGCTGTATTAAAACAGTAGTCCAAATGTTGTCTGGACCAAAGCCTTCCCTGAAATATCTCCTCCATTTTTGGAACTGTGATTTATTGTTTAATGGTTTTAAGCAGCACATCTATTTTAATTAATTTTAAGCCATGTGTCAAAAATTGACCAATGATGTAAGACACTTGGAAAATCCACATTTGTTTAATGAGTTAATTCATCTATGCTCAAATGCACGAGAACTACTCTTTGTGAAAGTTTATACAATTTTTAATAAAGTGACCCTTCTTGTTGTTCTTTAACCAATTGTGATTGTCTTGTTCATTCTACTGAGTTTCATAATGCTACATTTATGAGAGGAAAGGCCATTACTACAACATCGTGTGTATAGTTTTGAGCTAAACCACTGGTTGAATGTTTAAGGTATTTTTTTCTTACAATAGCATTCAACACAATTTCATACACATTTCAATCTTGAAACTTTTCTTTTAACATTATGGAAGGAATTTACAAAGATACTGCAATATGTACATTTCCATGTACATGTCATGATACCCTTTTGCTATTCAGCCTTAATACAATACCCTAACACATTGCTGTGCCATGACCTAGTATGTACATATGCAGCACTGCACAGGTCTGTCCTCACGGCCATGCTGAATGCCAGTAAGGCAGTCCAAGAAAAAGCATACACTAATTAACATTGTGCTCTCTCCCCGAGAACTGCCTCCAAGACTGCATCCACAAGCCAAATCCAGAAATCACTTGGCTATTAGATCAGCACTGCTTGTCCCACCTCTTTGTCATATTCAACATGGTCAAAAGGCCATCAGCTACCAACTGTGACCGTGGTACTAGGATCTGGGCTGGTTCAAGCCACTAGACACCAGGGATGGCTCTATATTTAAGTGCCCTCATGCACTGACAATACTATAGGGATCAGAGGTGGGGGGAACTATTAGACACCAGGGATAACAATTTACTTAACTGCTTTCACAGCTCCGACATTGTTATGGGGAATTGGGGTGGAGGAAATCACTAGATGCCAGGGATGATGATTTAGTTAAGCCACCTTCACAGCACTGACATGTTATGGAGATCAGGGGTTGGGGGAATCCCTAGATACCAGGGACAACTGCTTACTTAAACCACCTTCACTGCACTGACATTGCTATGGGGATCAGGGCTGGGAGGAAATAAATAGAAACCAAGGATGGCTATTTATTTAAGTGCCTTCACAACACTGGCATTGTTATGGGGATTAGGGGTGGGGGAAATTATTAGACAGCAGGGATGAATATTTGCTTAACCGCCTGCACAGCACTGACATTGTTATGGGTACAGGGGTTGGGTGAATAAATAGACACCAGGAATAACTATTTACTTAACTGCCTTCACAGCACTGACATTGCTATGGGGATCAGGGGTGGCATTGCTATGGGGATCGGGGGTGGGAGGAAATAACTAGACACCAGGGATGGCTATTTATTTAACTGCCTTCACAACACTGACATTGTTATGGGTTCAGGAGTTGGAGGTATCAATAGACACCAGGGATGACTACTTGCTTAATTGTCTTCACGGCAGTGGCATTGTTATGGGGATCAGGGGTGGGGGGAATTACTAGACAGCAGGGATGAATATTTACTTAACCGCCTTCACAGCACTGACATTGTTATGGATTCAGAGGTTGGAGGTATCAATAGACACCAGGGATGACTATTTACTTAACTGTCTTCACAGCACTGACATTGTTATGGGGATAAGGGGTGGGGGGAAGCATTAGACACCAGGGATGACTATTTACATAACTGCCTTCACAGCACTGACATTGTTATTGGGATCAGGGGTGGGGAGAATCACTAGACACCAGGAATGATTATTTACGTAAACCACCTTCACTGCACTGACATTATTATTAAGGGTATCAGGGGTATGGGGAATCACTAGAAATCAGGGATGAGTATTTACCTAACTGCCTTCACATTACTGACATTGTTATGGGGATGGGGGTATCAATAGACACCAGGGATGACTATTTATTTAGCTGCCTTCACAGTACTGATATTGTTATGGGTACCAGGGGTTGGTGGGGATTGATTAGACACCAGGGATGACTATTTATTTAGCTGCCTTCACAGCACTGATATTGTTATGGGTACCAGGGTTTGGTGGAAATTGATTAGACACCAGGGATGGCTATTTATTTAAACTGGCTTCACTGCACTGACATTGATTTAGGCATCAGGTTTTGGGGGTAATCACTAGACACCAGGGCTGACTATTTACTTAACCCCTTTCACTGCACTGACAATGTTATGGGGATTCAGGACTGAGGGAATCACTAGACATCAGGGATGACTATTTACTTAGCTGCCTTCACAGCACTGACATTGTTATGGGGGTCAGGGTTGGGGGAACCATTAGACCCCATTGATAACAAATTACATAAGTGCTTTCACTGTACTGACATTGCTATGGGGATCAGGGGTTGGAGAAATCACTAGATATTTGGGATGTCTATTTACTTAACTATTTTCACTGTGCTAACATTGTTATGGGATCAGAGGTGGGGAGAATCACTAGGCACCATAGATGACTATTTATTTAAATGCCTTCACAGCACCACCATCACTATATGGGATTGGGGTGGAGAAAAGCACTAGACACAAGGGATTCTTCAAATATGCCATAACAGCACATAAACTATTATGGTGATCAGGAGGTGGGGCAACACATTAGCCACCAAGGCAAATACAAGTGTGCCATAATGGCACATAAACATTTAGGGTGGTCGGGGGTGTATAGGAAACCAGTGGGGATGAAGACAAGTCAGGGGACAGGAAAGGGATCTGCGGTATGTGTGTGTTTAAGCTTGAATGCCTACTTTTGGTTGTGGTAGAGTGACTGTGGGAATGGGATGCCAATTCCTAATGAGCAGCAGTTGACTACCATGATGTGCAGTCCCAGTAGTGATTGGGATTCAGAGACATGCAACTGGCAAATAATGAGGTTTTACCTGGCACAGTTAACAAGTCTCTGAATTATAAATTACCACATCATGAGAGTAGAGCCTTTCTCCTGCAAGCTTCTTGGTTCAGGTTAGGCTTTTTAATGAATTTTTGGAAATGTTTAACCAAATATTTTTCATAGATCATATTCATTATCACATATAGCTGTATACAATATCTACATAGTCTCTCCATGAAGTTTATCTTAAAGATAAACTTTGCATTTTATATATGATGTTTAAGTTGTCAGCAAAACAATAATGTGACAAAGAACATATGTATATATATATATATATATATATATATATATATATATATATATATATAATACAAGTATCTAGATATATAGATACATAAATTGAAGAGTAACACCAGAGAATGGAAAGTTGTGTTATTCTTTTAGAAGTTTTTCTAGTATTTTTTGAGATTTTAAGCCAATACTTGCAGTTGATAGGAATGGTGGTAGATTTTTGTTCTGTTAATTCTCTTTGTCTTCTTTAGTCATTTAATAGTAACAGTTTTCCTGAGGGTTACTATCAGTTTGTTGAAACTTCAGCAGTTCGAATACCATATGTTCGAACTGTGAAGTTCGAAAACTGATTATCGCGAAGCCGCAGAACACCGAATTCTTTCCCAGGTAAAGAATTTGGTGGGCCATTTCTGTGGCTT
Organism: Protopterus annectens; assembly: GCF_019279795.1. Classification (NCBI taxonomy): domain Eukaryota; kingdom Metazoa; phylum Chordata; order Ceratodontiformes; family Protopteridae; genus Protopterus; species Protopterus annectens. Next base: position 1,779,641,898 of record NC_056732.1, read on the forward strand.
TGCTATATTCAGCACTGTGGTGGAAAGTTATGGGTTGGGTTCAGGTAAGTGTGTGATTGTGCGGATGTTAGAGTTATGGTGCGGGTTAGGTGAGTTAGGGTTAGGGCACAGGTGAGGTGAGTGTGCGATAGTGGCAGACTTTAGGGTTAGGGCAGGATAGGTGAGTTAGGGTTAGGGCACGGGTCAGGTGAGTATGCGATAGTGACGGACCTTTGGGTTAGGGTTTGGGTTAAGGTAAGTGGATAGATAGTAGTGTGTACAACTTAGTGTAGGGTTAGATGTAGGATTTTAAGTGTATGCATATGGATTGCTGTATTTTTGGTGTGCTTGTGTTGTGTGTGTGTTTCTTGGAACAGCAATTTTTTTTTCCCTGGGAAAAAAGTCGCTGTTCTAAGCCTTCGATGTTTTTGCACTTCGAGGTTAGAAGTTCGAACATATGGTGTTCAAACCTCAGCCGTTTTGTCAAAGTGATATAGACTCATTTCCTGGTTATAGTAAAAATAGTCCACAGCAAGGAATATTGGTAATTTTTAATACAAGCAGGTATGGTATACTGCCATATTTCTGGATAGTAAAATGTTATCAGTACATAGAATTTTGCCAAATGATTGGATGTTTAATCAATAATCCCTGTGATTCAGTAAATTCCATGTAGACTTTGCATGAAGCCTACATGGAATTTACATGTGTGTGCAGTGATGTGCATAGAGCAGCAGCCCTCATTGAATATTCATGGTGCACACAACTTTTAAACATAAATAAGCAAGGTTTCGTGGCTGGCAACAGTGTTGTAGCCCAGAAAATTGTGTAAGCGAAAACAGATAGCAATCCTGTTTTAACTCAGAGCACTGAAGGTCAGCAGTTTTGTGAGGAATGCCTCATTGATCACCAGGGCTTTACAGCTCTCAATCTCTTAGTGCAAGACACCTGGACAAAGGCCAACATAATGGTGGGATGATGATCCAGAAATAGGGACATATTTAATATATTGGCTCTTTAGAAATGCGCTGAAATAATCAGGGGTCTGGATTAAGATACATTTTCTAAAGGATTTTCAGTCTGAAACTAAAAAGTATGTCATTATTGAGTCACATCAGTCCTGAGATCATCCCAGTAATATGGCAGAAAACCACAAATTTGATAAGGAACACACCAAAAGATATACAAGGCAAAAATCTGGACATTCTGTAAAAATCTGGACAGTTGAGAGGTATGATTGTTAAGTATATGGTCCACACACAGCACAGTGTGTCTACAGTGTAGAGTATTGTAAAATCTCATTCCTGGCATTCTGTACTGAAGTTCTGTAAATGGTCTGTAAGAGTACATGAAGTGCATGTAAAATAAACACTCAGGAGAAGTGTCTGTAATGAACAGGGACACACAGATGAATTGTAGGAATGAACACAGAGAAAGAGGACACTGAGACAACCTAATGTACAGCAGATGAGGGCATGTCAATGGAAGATGGCAGTAGCAGGAACACCAGTCATATATAGTTATGATACAATAGGGAATGCACAGTGAAAATGTGCATTATGTGACTGTCACGCAAGTTGACATAACAATGGGGAGGATGTCATTGTGAGATAACCATCCTTACATGAATAATGCAGAGGACATCTATCAGGGATGTTACATACAGTTGGGGTAGGGTGCATATTGTGAAGCTGTGCAGACTGATTTGCCTGAATATTTGCCAGATATCAAGAGCAAGTGGGACACATTAATACTTATGGAAAACATTGACAGAACCAACCACAATCATGGACAATATCAGACTAATACCATCAGTAATCCCATGCCTCTACATAACATATGTGATTAGATTTGGTCTGTTATATTCCTCTGTTAAAAGCTCATTTGTTGGCCATTACTACTTGTCTGCCTTTGAACCCATCACTGGCTTCTTGGTTTGAAGTCAAAACATTTTTGAAATGTGTCCATATTAGGCCACCAAAAAAAATCTATTCCTCCTTCTTGGGACCATAATTTTGTTCTTGAGAAATTGACTCATCTCCTTTTGAACCTGCAGTTTCCATTTCCTTGGAACACTGTACTTGGCAAACTGTATTGTTAGTAGCTCTTACGTCTACCAAGAGAATCTCTGAACTTCAGGCACTCAAGGCAGTTCCATCCTTTTTTGTTTTTTCAGAAGGACAGGGTATCAATTTGTAGCAGTCCTCCTTCTATACACAAGGTGGTTAATGATTTATGTTTTAATCAATTTATTTTATTTTTTATTTATTTAACATTTGTTGACTGGGAAAGTCTGACTAGGTTCCACAGATCCTGTTTTCAGCAGAGGCCCGGGGAGAAATGCTCCAGAAGCATGTCTTTAGAATGTGGGAGGAAACCGGAGTACCCGGAGGAAACCCATGTGAACGCAGGGACATGCAAACTCCACACAGAAGGCACCCCAGCCGAGAATTGAACCGGAGAACCTCTTACTGTTAGGCGACAGCATTAACCGCTGCACCACTGTGCTGCCCTATCAAACAATTCATCTTCCTTTTTCTCTTTTCCGCATAATGATGGTGAAAGGATCCTTCATACTTTGGATTTATAGAGACATTTCAGATATTACCAAAACAAAACTAAAGATACCAAGAAATCTAAACAGCTTTTTATTTCCTTTCATGACAGGAAATTGGGTCTGGATTTCTAAGGCCATTTTGTTTTGCTGTTCTTTTCATGGCAAGTTGTTTTCTTCTTCTGTTTGTGCTTATTCTACCATGGTGTGGCCTTTTCTGGTGCTTTTTCCAATGCTCTGTGTACTAGATCCATTTCAGAAGCTGTTACTTAGTCCTCTGTACATACCTTTACTAACATTACAATTTGGATGGCATTTCTAAAGGCAGAGCGGGTTTTGCTAGGGCCATCCATCTTACATGGGTTTTCTTTCTCCTCCCATCCTCTCCAGTAGCTTTTGTGCTCTTCCATCTCTAATGATTACTGCAACAATGATAAGGAAAGATTATTTACCTTCAGCTGATTGACTAACATGAATGTAGACATCCTGAAGGTAAACTATTGTACATCAAAATGGAAACATCATCTTCCTAGTACAGAGTAATCCTATGGGCTAGGCTTGTAAAGGCTCCAGGGTCATTAGCCTAGTACACACCTATGAATCTATGAACCTATGATTCTGCACAAACACACTTGTACAACTATTATGATACATCCCAACTCTGTGAGGGTAATCATGCACACTATCCTGGCACCATAACATCTGCTGAAGGTGTTAGGAGGGACACTGCTATACCTGTATGTGACATTATGATCGCCAGTAATGTTGTCATACACTTATGTGTGTACTGTCTGCATGACCAGAAGAGGTAGCACATATGTATCTGATATAACAATTTGATAGGGGTTCCCCACTATCAGACAGTCATGTTTACGCCACAAAAAGAATACCTAGGTATGGACAATAAAATGTGTGACAGCTCACTGTGACAAAGGTGGCACACTTCAGTTACTCATCAATGGAAGATGTGTAATGAGGTACATGAAGAAGGGTGCATTGTAGTCAGTTACTGGTGTGATGAGGGCTGTGAACTATGGACGTATTATGGCCACTGATGTGGATGTGTTTTACATACTCAGTAGTTGTGTTACATAGAAGGGAGTAGTCAGCACTGTGACCATATGCTGGTGGTTGTTCCACTTACCATCTACCCCAGGACACAAATTTTCTGATTCTTTCATACTGGGTACAATCACTGACTCCACCTCTGATGATAACATACTACAGGAGAGGCTAATGCAGACTGGTGACAAAACCACACTATCTACAAATCAGTGCAGAAATGCATCCTTATTTTGGTCTTCTGCAAAATGAATTTCCCAGCTAATTACAGCATTGACAACAGCCCTGCTGTGTTGAAACCTAGTGATGTAAGCACTTAAAACACACATGCATTGCAATGTGAACTTCAACCATCAAGTGTCCATACTGGTATTGAATACCTATGTCCTGCACATCACAAGTCACACCATTGCATTCTGATCTCAGGATTATATTACAGTGCCATACTTAAATCTCATCAGAACACTAATATTCACTATAATGCTCTCTTCTGCATGTACCTCATGCAGCAGCTGGAGAGGCCACATGGGTTACTCATCAAGAATACACAATGTATGTGGATAAACTGAAATCCATGTCTCTGAAATCTGTCTCATATAGGATGAGTTGACTTCTGTCTGGTCTCCAGGCCAGTCTCTGATCCAGCCCTAGTGGGAGTAGTGCACATCCACAAATCAGATATAGCTGATGACATCAGCAGTGTCTGGTAAGGAGAATATAGCAATAACAGTGTCCCACCTGCTGGTGTAAAAGGCTCTCTGTAACGTCAAGTAAATGAACACACACACAATCCCAGCTGACTGCAATGAAAATAAACCTCCTACCTAAGTACACAGACTAAAGAAGTATGTATTTAAGGCAAGTGTTGCAGCTGACGTCTGACTTGAAGTGTCTCAGACAACACTTTATAGCTGATGACATCAGTGGTGTCTGGTGAGGCAAATATGGCAATAACAGTGTCCCACATGCTGGCGTAAAAGGTTCTCTATAATGTCAAGCAAGTGCTCACACATACACACACATACACACCTCAGTTGGCTGCAGTGAGAATAGAACCCCTACCTATCTACGTACACAGACTACAGAACTCGGTATATTATGCAAACTTCATGGGACAAGTCTGACTTTTAAAAGACTGCAGGTCAGCTTATAGTAGATGACATCAGGAGGGCATGTTGGAGAGAAGATGTTGGGAGGCCTGCATGATATAGATGTGTAGGCATGTGCAAGTATCAAAATACTGTCAATTCATAGGATTGGAGCAGTAACTGTAGGATACACACTTCTGCTCTTCTTGTTAGACACACACACACACACACACACACACACACACACACACACACACACACACACACACACACACACACACACACACACACTTGACTGCAGTGAGAACAGAACTCCTACCTATCTAAGTACACAGAATACAGAACTCTGCACTTTACACAAGCAACACAGCACAAGTCTGACTTTTACAAGACTGCAGGTCAACTTATAGTGGATAACATCAGCAGGGCATGTTGAGGAGAAGATGTTGGGAGGCATGCAAAGGTTCATACATCTATAGGTTCATATTAGGTTATTCGCCTATTGACCCTAGGGTGTTTTCAAGCTTAGCTATGTAGAAACACAAGTACCCTTATTGAGCATAGTTAGATAGTTGTTAGCAGTGTCCCTGTCCCCAAGGGACATAGGTGCTACCCCAGATGTGAATTAACAATCGCCCATCCAGTTGTAAAGGTTGCACTTGAATAGGGTCTTTGAGGAGCATTTCTTCACATGCAGTGAGAGCCTATTACAGAGGAGTGGCAATTGCTGGTAGAGATGTCTGTCTCCCCAGAATATTCTGTATATGTTATATGCTAGGTTGAGATCCCTGGAGCAAGTTATTCTTGTTCCATTTGATTTGCAGATGTCCAGCATTTCCAGTAGGACAGGGTCTGGGACTGCTCTGTAGGCCAAGCATAGGTCACATCTTAGCAGCCTGCATGATACTGAGTACAGTGACAGGTCTTTCAGTCTTCCCATGTAGTTTTGGTGGCCCTGAATTCTCCCAATCATAAACCTCTGCATTTTCCCCAGGTGCTTCAGGTGTCTGGTGATGTACAGACAGAAAGGAGCATTGTACTCAATTAGTGGTCTGATAAGGGTAGAGAACAGCAGAGCTATAACCTTCCTGGTGTTAGATGAGATGCCCTTATTTATGAGGTGTGCAATGTAGAATGTATGTCTCACCACTATGGACACATAGTGATTGAAGTGTAGATTGGTATCAACATGTGCTCCCAAATCTTGCAACACTGTGTTTGAACTTAGAGCGGTGCTATGTATATCATAATTAGCAGGGGTACTTCTTTGCTAAAGGGAACAGTAAGGCATTTTTTGCTTTAAGGTTCAGTCCGTGAGTTTGGTACCAATCATTTGTCTATGCCAGCCCCTTCTGTAATATGTTAACATCATTGGGGGACTCTATATGACTGTATCCAGTTGTCAGTCATCTGCAAACTTGGTAAGCCACAGGCCAACTACCTTTGCCTGGACTTCAATTAAATAGTTTTTAAACAGTTGAGGTCCCAGCACAGATCCTTGTGGTATTCCACTAGTAAGTGATGTAGTGGTGGAGGTGCCGTCCCCAACTTTGACAGTGTGTGTTCTGTCGGTGACCTGGTTGGCTATCCATCTAGTAATGTATGGGTTATTCCCCAAATGGGAGATTTTCTCTATGATACCTGAATGGGGGATAGTGTCAAAGGCCTTGGATAACTCAACATAGGCAGTATGTTCTGTTGTCTATGGGGTCATTATCAAAGAAGTCCACTAGGTTTATAAGCAGGATCTACCCTTGACAAAACCAAAATGCATTGGGTCAAGTGTGTTGAAGGTCACCTATGTCCCTGTGGATAAGGTCCATGCTGAATCCATCCATAACCTTGCAGATAAGGCTTTTTAGGCTTATGGATCAATAATTCTAGTTCTGCATGTTATCAGATTGATATGCAGTGCATATAACACAGCATTTGATAATAATTTCTGTAGTGTAGGTGATATATATGTGAAAAAAGTACTGAGGCACGAGGGCTGCAGTACTTGGGGGAGGCAACACACAGCTGTATTGTAAATATCTGACATATTGTTTGATAGTGCCTTCAGTTTGTTATGTTTCCACATGTAATTTCATGTCATAGACAGGAATCGGACAGTAAACAGCAGTAATATATAATAATATTTACTTTTCCATAGAGCAGCGAGCAGCAGTTTTGTGAGATGGTTGTCAAAGTGTGCATACAAGATGCAGATTTCCATTACTTTCCCTGTTTGTGCATAGTTAAGCAGTGTGCAAATGCGAGGCACATTGCTAAAGTCTGAGAGTTAGTACTGAGACTATGAAACACACATGCTGCTTAAGTGACTCTGTGGCAGCAGGTGTAAATGCATTAACATAGTTCTATCTGTCAGTTATGCCACAAATTTTATGTTGGCAAAAGGGATAGATTTTTAAAAGATAGGATTAGAGAACATATCTATCATATCAAGAAGAAAAGTACTTTTAATGCCCTAGCCAAACATGTCTCTGAAACAAATGAGCAGCATAAATTTAAATTTATGGTGTTACAAAGGAATTATGAAAGCAAAAGAGGAGGAGATGTTAGAAACAAGACTGAAGAGATGGAGGCCAATTGGATAGTAAGACTTAGAGCAAATGTAGGGCACGGTCTGAATGACCACATACCTATGAGACCCATGTTAAAGAACAGACCTTTACAAAGATGAAAAGTTTTATTAATTTTATATATTTTTTCTTTTGTATGTTCTAGCTGAATTCTATGACATATTTGTATGTTTTTACACTTCTACATGGTTTTAATATGTATTTAACTAATAATATATTTAATATGAAGCAATGAACTATGAAGTTGTATGATGGTATATTTTTAAATGTTAATGAGAGGGTCATGTGGTTTGGTATAAAAGGTGTGCTATGAATGTTTATGTTACACCTGATGAAGCATTCAGTGAAAGTGATTGTGTATCATTAAAGCAGTCTGCATTATAAAGAAACTGGAGCCTTGTCTTTGCTACTTTGTTCTTTTTTGGATTGGCATTAGTTTCCTGCGAGGACACCTAGTTACAGTTGGGCTGTTTTTTGCATATTTCTTTTTTAGTTGATATGATACAGGGTTTGAATCCAGGAGTATGTAATACTTTTAAATAGTTTTAAATAAACAGTGATAAGGTAATGACATTAATTCTTTACAGTAAATGTGCCACTGTGTGTTGGCATAGTGTAATGGGGTTAAGCTGCATTGTGCAGAAGTAACTGCAGCATTGTACTGCCACTCACCGTCGAGATGCCAAACTCTGTGCAAGCACAGAGGCCAAAAAGTAAAGGAATACATTGTCTTTTCTGCTACTTATGTGTGTTTTGTGTGATTCTATTTTTTATCAGATTATAGGTGTTAAATGGTAGATAGAAAAGTGGTAAAATGGGAAGGAAGCAGGGAGAAGAACAAAGGGAAAGCAATACAGGAATGTGCAAGAGAGGGGGTAGGAAAGAACTGTAGCTATCCATTTCTTTAACAGTAAAAACTGATCATATGTACAGAATATTAGCTGAATTTGGATTGTCTCCCACAGAGAGAGGGGTGACAACAATGTAATCATGTTGTTTAGCCAACTGGACCGAAGCTAGTGTGTCAAGAAGACACGTGTGTGAAATGGAGAGCTATGTATGGGACAATTTTTTTTTTTAATTCAGTAATTGAGAACTGCTGGGTAAAGGATGTAGGCATGTGTGGGTCAGGTAAATTAGGTAGGTGAGGAAGCAAATGCAAACAAACACGATAAACAAGAAAGAGACAGGAACAGTGGAAGCAAAAGGTTAGGGGTACCATGACTAGTGTGAGGGAGGGGACAACACAGGTTCATGCCCATCAAGCTTGGAGACAGTGAGAATCGAGTCCTCACCCACAGGACTGTCATCACCGCCCCCTTACTCCTTCAGAGACTGCAGTGCTTGACATCTTCTCCTCCTATGGATCATGAGGGAGACCAGCCTCTCCATCTGATGTAGGATACACCAATGATGGGGCAAAAGACCCTATGCACCAACCCTGGTATCTCCCAGTGGGAGATGAAATCACCACCTCCACCACAGCTCCCAGAGGGTACCACTGCACCAGCTTCTGGGGCAGTACTACCTGAGGGCACAGGAATGCACAGGCAGCACTGTTTCTGCTGCCACTGCTCTACCTCTGCCTCTGGTGTCTTTGCACTACCTGCAGTGCTGCCATGTTGTTTCTTAGATATGCTTGGCATTGGTGCTGGAGCCAGTGGAGTGGGGGGCAGGCTGATTCACTTGGACTGTCCTACCTCACTGTGCTGTGTAGCATTTAGTGATGTGGCACACATGGATGATACGGAGACATTTTAATAACACAGAATAGAAAATAAAAAAGAGAGAGAAGATTTGGGGTGAGAGAAAAAGAGAGATAAAATTAGTACCATCATATGTGGCATACAATGCATTAATACAATTATATGATTCTTATCTAAAGTATTGCATTTAAGTATACATCCTAACAGATACACACTATACTACAGATTGCTGAAAGTAATTCTTGAAATGTGCATATATTGCACTTATGCACATTCCAATTATACAGATTACAGTTTACAGCAGGGCATTTGTGCCACTGGTATAGTTTTTAATTTAATGTAAATACTACTGAAAAAATAACAGCACTGGATAGTTGTGAATCGTGGTAATTGAACCCACAGCCTCTGACTACAGTCTAATTTTGGACTCTACAACTGGTTTGTGATACAGACTAATACATGCATGCTTGCTTTTACAGTTGGGATATGCATGGTCAATTTGATACAACTATATAAAAGACCAAAAAGGCTACCTTTAACTTTTAAAGCTGCAGTAACACTTCTCTTCTGCTGCATACATACCCCTTGCTTCCCTCAGTCTCTCCAGTCAAGCAACATGAGCCTGCCAATTCAACTCATTTTCATTGGCAGCTGGGGAAAGAACAGAAGATCATTATGTAATCTAGTCTTGCCTATATTTAGCTTTGCAAGTCTTACAAGTACTCTGTTATTGTCATACTTAAACAGCTGTGGGATGTCTGCCATCTCAAACCCATTCAACCAACAGCTAACAGTATTCCTTTTTTGCTTGTGTATGTCATTAAAATGACGCCTACACTGCTGTCCAGTGCATAGAATACCAGTGGCACTGGAGGCAGCCTGGGCCACACTGTTCTATGCCTCATACTTTTACTGGGAGCCAGAATAGTCATCCTGCAGAAGCCTTTGTCTGTGGTACTTTACCAGGAGTCCAATAAATATCCTGGACTCCTGAACACCCCAACTCTGTGCCCTAAACTTGGCACCTTCTTCTCTAACATCAGACATGTCTACCAGCCAGAGTAGAACAATGTAAACTTATGCTTTCCCACCAATTCTACTTATTGCATTTACTGGTAGTGCGCAAACCCAAGCAATGATGATACCTGCTTCTGCGTGATGTTAAGTGGAGCATAGCAGTCCCAAGCAGGGATGGAATAAATAGTTAAAATAGGAAGGTCAATGTGACACTTGACCTTAGTTTGACAAGTGTCTGCTAATGCAGCTTGGGAATATATATTGAAAACTGTAAGGCAGCTGTTAGGTGAGTTAAGTTTGCAGACATGTACAGATGGCATAACTGTTATGAACTGGCACATTTGTATCTGTCTTTATGCACTGAAGAAAATAGATTTTTTACACTGTGGGATTCAAACCTAGAAATAAGGGACACATTTTCTTCCACAGAACTGAATTTCCATCTTTGTCACAGAAGAAGTGTTTCAGCCGTAGTCTGGAATTATACAGAAATACAGATGACTGAGCTGTTACACATGTATGTGTGTGCCCTGACACAGTTATTGGATAGACATCCAGTTGTGTATGTGCCTTATGTAATTGTGAAGCCTATGCATCATATTCACATCCATGATTCATTGTGCCAGTATCTAAAGTGTTATAAATGAGGGGGAATATAATGGGAGGTGGACCAATTTTTAAGTGTATGGAAAATCCTGTATTAGAACTCAGAACCATGTGTATGGCAGTCCTACACTTACATCTGTTGCCACAAGAATGTTGAAATAACACTTGTCTAGTTTTCTGTTCATTGCTATAAATGTCACTGTCACAACAGTAATGCACACCTGTACTAGAACCCAAGACTGTCCTACACTTACACATGTTGCCAGAAGAATGCTGAAATAACATTTGTCTATTTTTCAGTTCATTGCTATAAATTGCACCATCACAAAAGTAAAAGCAGATTGCACTCCCTGTACTAGAACCCAGGTACATCTGTACTCCAACCCTACACTTAAACCTGCTGCCACAGGATTAGATATATGACATTTTCTAATTTCCTAATCATTCTTACTGTCTCTGTGCTAACCGCTCTGCTCAGCAGAATTAATTGAATGTATCCAGTTTCAAGTTATTGGCTGTCTGAGTCCTGTGTGCAGCTCTTCGATGGCTGCAGCTGCTGGGCAACCTTGCTAACCTCCATGCAATGCCACTAAGTGCAGTTGCAGGACGAAACACAAAAAGTGCAACAATGTATTATTTTTAACCTTTGCCCTTTTACAGATGCCCTGTTTGGAGGTGTTCTGCAGCTGTTCCATGTGCATCCTTGGTGGGCCACTAGTCCAGATTGCACACTGCCGTTCATCGCACAAACAAGTTAAGCACATTTAAATCTGACACTCATTTTTTTCTGTTTCCTGTGTTTGCACTAAGCCACACATCACACAAGCACTGCCACCCAAAGAAATAAATAAATACATACATAAATCAAAAAAAGGGAAAAGTAGTTGAAATGAGGAAAAGCTGTTGATGACATGCACACTGCAAAATGTTATTACACAAGATATTTTTACATAAGTCTGGATTTGAACTCTCACTCCTTTAGAACACAGTAAGGGGGCCTTATTTGTCTGCCAAACAAATACCTTTGCAGCAAGGAACTGAAATAAACCTGCATACAATGAACTGCAACATCATCTACAGTGATATGAAACCAAATAAATGTTATTTATACATTTATTAATTTTTGGATGTAGTGCACTAAGTGATCGCACAACCAGTTATGAGAATTGCTTGCCGATCAGCTGTGTCCTACCTCTCTGTGATCGTTGCGTATTCTTCTCTTATCTGACCAATTATAGATGTGCAGCATGTAAGACATTCGATATCATTGTTCTTAAAATGTGTGTGGATATTGAATGGTAACAAGTATAATATGCAGTTAACAACAAATGAAGGGGAGGTTGGATGTTAATGAACAGAATCTGTCAATTGTGTGCTGCTCACTTACATTTCCAAACTTGACAAAATTACATCTAACACTTTGCAAGACTAACCTGACACAAGCACTGGATGTAAGGCAGTCTACATTGCTGTTGTGTTTTCCTTCTCCTACCAGTAATCATTCACAGTTACAATCCATTAAAAACAAACAATGAGGAAGTGCCTGTACTATGTTTACATCAGCGACACAGAGGCAAGTATTTGGAATTCAACAATTATAATGAGTTCACACTTCATTGGCATTTTCACCGTGCTGACAACCCTGAATCTATACCATAAAAAGGCAGCCATTTAGCTAGGGAAACTGAAGGTGAGGAGACTTGTTTATGTGGAGGAAATCAGAAAAGAGGCTATTACTTTGAGATATACCTGCACAGAGGATTATTGAACTTGAGAAGGTATGCTTGCATTTTGTCAGCTATATACTACATATGCTGAAATGTAATTAAGAAAAATATTTATACATATATATATATATATATATATCTATGGGTCTACTTCATAACACTGAAATTTCATAATGTTGAATTTCATAACATTGACACCAAAACATCTAAATCCCAAAACATTGAAAACACAAAACATTGAAAACTCAGAACATTAAGTGTACTTCATAACATTGAAAACTACAATGCATACGTAAATAACATCCTCTCCACCTATAACAACACCTAACTAACAAACACACTTTCTACTTGCCCCATTGCAGAAACGCAGTAGTCTTTTCAATGTTCTGAGTTTTCAATGTTTTGGGTTTTCAGTGTTTTGAATTTTTGATGTTATGGTCTCAATGTTATGAAATTCAACATTTATAATCTCGAAATAATGAAATATCGAATTTCAGTATTTTGAAACTAAAAAGTTGAATCTACAAAATGCCAAAACCCCAAAACTGCGAAAGTAAAAATCTCGAAGTTAAACACACCATACACCACACATACACCAGCCTACCCACACTTCAAAAAACAAACACACACAAATACAAAAACACAAATTAACAAACCTACACTATAAATAAGCAGGGGGCAAGCCCTCCTGCACCCCCCCCCTTGTGGGGGGCTGTGCTCGCCACACCCAGAGCAAATTATATATACTAACTCCAAGATCACACCAAACAGAAAAAGACAGTAAACTCACAACTACACATTCTACAGTCTCCTGGCACACACACATCACATATATACAACCACCACCACTTTCAACACTTAAACACTCATACTTTTACCTGCCTACCCTAACCCACACGTACAACTTCCAAACACACTCACATACATTCAAACACCTACCCAAAACCCTTACAAAATAGTCACTTACCTTAAATTTCACCTAAATCCACACATTAATCCGTACACCATGCACACAGTACATTCCATGTCACGTACCAGAAAACCATAACCGGGAATTCCACATTTCCGGATTTGCGGTTATGCAGTTTCGCTATTATGAAAATTCAACTTTATGGTCTTGAAATAATGAAATCCGATATTTAAGTATTTTGAGATTATAAAGTGAACCTATATATACTAAATCTCGAATTACGGAATCTCGAGACTTTGAATCCCGAAGACCAAAATCTCAAGATTCCATAATATCGAAAACAAAAAGAAAACAGTTTTGAAAGCATATGCAGGTGGGCAAGCCCCCATGCACCCCCCACACCCACTGCAACTTAAATATACCAACCCTCGAGATCGCACCACAGTGGAGTGAAAGGCAAAATAGTGCCGTGCAGAGTGGAATGGAATTTTGGCATTCACCCCACTGTAGTGCGATCTTGGAGTTGGTATATTTAAGTTCAGGGAGTCTTGGGGGTGCAGGGCGGATTGCCCCCTGCATACATCTGTCTAAATCTTTTTTTTTTTTTATGGAATCTCGAGATTCTGGTCTTAGGCATTCAGAGTCTTCAGATTCCGTAATTCAAGATTTAGTAGTGATCCCATTTATATATGATAATATATATATATATATATATATATATATATATATATATATATATATATATACACACACACACACACACACACACACACACACACACACACACGTCTGCATATATATATATATATATATATATATATATATATATATATATATATATATATATATATATATATATATATATATATATATATAGATATAGATTAGCAAAAGCTTTACACTTTTATCTGTATGCATTAGTTAGAAGTGTATTGATGGCATGGTCATATTTGTCAGGCATTTCACAGGTTTACATGACTGGCAATACCTTAACATGAAATGTTCTGTGTACAAGCTGTAGACATGTTTCAGGGAACAGATCATTTTATAGCACTTCTAGAATTTCAAAGATGGTTTGTTAGCAAAATCTCTCATTTGCCTGTTCTTTTGGGGGTGGGGGAGGATTTCTGTTATGGAACAAGCAAGGATATGTTGCTATTATTAGTCTCCTTTTTTTGCATCCAGCCTGCTGTTCATAGGTTCATAGGTAGGTACTAGGCTATCTGCCCGAGGGCATTTATAAGCCTAACTAGAGTTTGTTGGCTTTCGCTACCCCATTGATTAATTAAATGAGACTCTGTCAAGCAGAGCAAATGAAGTGATCCCAGGGGTGTATTTTCTGTTACCCATCCACTCCTCAAGGTTTCTCTTGAAGAGTGTTAGTGAGGGGCTCTGCCTAATATAGTTAGGAATTTTGTTCCAAAGCATGGGGAGTCTCTGTGACAGGAATCTATCCCTCCAGCATGTTCTATTTATTGCTGTGGCGAGGTTTAGCTCACTAGAGCAAGTGGCTCGCAGTGACTTGGATTTTTTTAGGTGGAGCATGTCCATCAATTCTGAGTTGGACATGGCTTTGTAAGTCAGGCAGAGATCATCTCAGAGGAAGCGATATGCCACTGAGTACAGCCGGAGTTTTTTCAGATGGTCTGCATAGGACATATGTTTGAGGCCAGTAATCCTCTTGGTGAGGTTCTTTTGTGGTCTTTCCAGCTGTTGGAAGTATCTTGTGAGGTACATTCCAAATGGGGCATTGTACTCTATGATGAGTCTGATGAGTGACAAGTAGAGGGGCACTATAACCTCTTTATTTCTAGATGCGAACCCTTTAGTAATTAGATGGGCCACATAGAAGGATTTCCTAACTACTTTGGCAATATGATTGTCAAGGGAGAGATTACTATCTACCTAGGTCCCCAGATCCCTTATTACCTCTTCTGTATAAAGGGGGCTGTCACCTATGTGGTAATTTGTGGGTGTTTTGTTTTTCCCAAATGGGATGACTATGCATTTTTTGGCATTTAGCTTGAGGCCATGACTTTGACACCAGGTGTCCATCTCAGTAAGAACTTTTTGGAGGATGTCCGTGTCAGCCAGAGAGTCAATTATGGCTCCGAGTTTGCAGTCATTGGCGAACTTGGTTAGCCATAGTTCTGTGTTTGCCTGTACTTCTGAGAAGTATATGCCGAACAGTAGGGGACAAAGGACCGAGCCTTGCGAGACACCACTTGTGACTGGTTTAGAGTTGGACCTGGAGCCTACTATTCTTACCGTGTGAATTCTGTTTGTAAGCCAGCTGGCAACCCATCTTGTGATGTAGGGGTTTATGTTCAAGCTTGTGAGTTTTTCTATAATACCTGAGTGAGGAATGGTGTTGAACGCCTTGGCGAGGTCAAGGTAGGCTGTGTGAACCACCTTTCCCTTGTCTATGGCCTTGGTGACTGTCTCAAAGAAGTCAACCAGGTTTAGTAGGCATGATCTGCCCTTAACAAAGCCGAACTGGGTCGGGTCAAGCATTTGGAGGTTCCCGATGTCTTTGTTAATGAGTTCCATGATGATGCGCTCTATAGCCTTGCAGACCAGGCTAGTCAGGCTTATGCGGCGATAGTTACCAGGGTCAGTTGTGGCCCCTCCTTTGTGGAGCAGAATAACCGTTGCTGTGCACTATTCTATGGGCACGTAGCCTGTGGAGAGGCTGAGGTTGAACAGCATTTTTATGTGGGGGGTTAGTTTGTTCTGTAGTTTGTGCAAGACGCATCCTGCAACACCATCTGGCCCAATTCATGCTGTGTTTTTGGCTTTTGAAAGGGCTGTTTTCACCTGTGTGTCTGTGATTTCTGGGACACTACACTTTTCCGGTATTGTTGTGGGGCTTTTGGAGGTGAGAGGGGGGTGAAGTTTGCACTGAATCTGCCAGGATATTGGCAATATCAGTGGGTTCAGCATATTTTGTGCTATTTTGCACTAGCTCAGAGCATATCTGTGAGTTGCCACGTAGATTCTTGACATAGCTAAAGAAGGCTTTGTGGTTATCTTTCAAATTCTTGTCTATTTTTCTTTTGAAGTTAGCCTTGGATGATTTTATGAGGGACCTTAGTTTCTTACTGACACTGATCAGGGATGTCATTCCTTCTTGGGATTTGCTTTTTTTCTGAACTAGTTTCCTCCTTTTGTTGTATAACCTGTTTATGGCAGGGGTCCACCAGACTGGTTTCCTTCTCTTAGGTGAGTGAGTCTTGGTTTTGCTATGGATGGCATGATCCATGCATCCTTGTAGGTGCTCATAGAGTGCATTTGTAAAGGATTCTGCATCTTGGGCAGCATTATCCTTTAGCATGAGGGCTGTGAAACTTACCACCAACCTATGAACCTATGAACCATCTCTGTCTTTAGTAAGGTGAAGTTTGCTTTAGAAAAGTTTTTCACATTTCAGATCTCTAGACTGTTTTATGTTTCTCCAGTGGGTAATACTGAAATACTACCTTTTCTGTTTTATCTAGGAACAGTCATTCTGCATTTCAGTGATACTTTGTTTATTATCCTTCTGTTGTCTTTTATGACACCTAGGACTGTGGCATCCAGACATCTCGATCCCCAAAAAATCCCCTTTACTGATCCTGAGAATCAGGTCATTGTGGAAGCTTTTAGGCAACACGGTGCCTTCCTGCTTGAAAAGGGACTTGGAGATATGTCAGGCAGAATGCAAATTTGGCAGAAGATAGTTGCAGATGTTAATACAGTGGGCAGCTACACCAGGACATATGATCAGGTGAGCCATAGAACCACTGACATGGTCTCATCTGCATGTAGGAGAGCAGCTGCAGTGGCCTGTGATTGGACATGGAAAATATATGTAGTCACTGGCATGTTGGAGCATAGCATTCAAGAAATGATGGAAGAACCTGGATTTGGATGCCTATGACACCCCCAGAATATCTCCTGTTGATCTCTGAAAGGTACCTGTAGCTAAAATTCTAGGTGCTACACATAATTTTTTCTCCACTGGGATGGGCTCCCCTTGGTTTGCCCTGGATCTGACTTGAGGACGATAGAAGTTGCAGAGTTCCTGTAGTGTGTCTTTATCCACCCTGTACCACTTGACAATTTCCACTGCATGCAGATTGTGATAAATTAACCGGGGTCTGAAAACTCTTCTTCTTGTCCTTTGTCTATTAGCAACAGCAGCAGCAGTATAGACATCAGCCTGTTGCAATACACAGGAATTAAAGCAACAGCAGCAGCCCCTAACATTCTTTTTGTGTGGACTCCTTTCAGTTGCTGTATTCCAAAAGCTTTTGGAGTTTGCAGGGAAAACCAGCACTGAGTCTACATGGTTGCTTTATAGCTTGTTATAGCTTGTTGAAAAGCTCCTCCATCTTGTTTGGTTGATTAGCATACAGTTCAGCTACTTGTGCTGTAATTTGCATTCCACAGTGTTTACTTTGCTTGCGCAGCATGTACAGCTGCTTACCAAATCTAAAACAGTGTGTCACCTGAGACACGTACACTGTGCAAATAGACCAAATCTGGCAAAATGACTAAGTATTGTAAAGTCAAATAGAATATGTTTCCAGTCAGCTTTATTATTTGATGTACATCTCCAACCATGAATTTCTGTAAACTTCATTATTATAGTTAGGAGTAAACAAAGCTGTATGTAGAAAGATTTACATACTATTGGACCATCCACAAAGATACCTTATTAAAAGGATTCAAGGCCTAAACAACATGTCCTACAATGTGAGTCAAAGCCTTGTCACTTTACTCCATATCCTACTGACTGCTAAGAGGTGACCTGGGTCTGGCATACAAGGCATCCTCTGACTCATTACTGATGGGCTTACTGCATGTCAGCAAGTGAAATGGCATCAGAAATACTCTGTCTAGGGATCTAAACCTCTTCTGGAACATCAACAGGATGGTTTGGAGGGACAGATGTATCTCACAGAGGATACCACTGCTGCGGAACAGACTCCCCAATCACATAAAACAAAGTTCATCCCTGCCCATATTATAGCACAACTTAGATCTTTCGATGGGAAACAGAACATTTACCCAGGGCTTCCCTTTGTACTACTAATGGACAGAAAGCAGGGGCAGCTTTTAAATGCTTTATCCCATGCATGGGTCCCCCCAAATTATCTATGGTGTGATCCCAGTTATTCTCATCATGGGGTAAAATATAATTATCACCCAGGGGAACAAGTAAGGTCAATCTATGACCAAGTGAGATAGGTTATTTTGAGCACAAAAAAGAAAAATGTCTAGGCTTAAAAGGCCAACAAGGCTGCTAGCCTAGTATTTACCTATGAACCTATAAAGTCAATGTTTGTGTTATGTATACAATTTTGGGAAGCAAAACCATTATTATAAAGTAATCTTCAAATGTCAAAACTGTTATTGCATTTCTTTATAGTTTTCAGTTGTTGTTAATACTTTCTTCGTGGTAACAGGTTACAATGTCTTCTAAATTAGGTTTTAATATGATTCTAAGATAGTTTCGCTTCCTGCTATTCTTTTTAAGCTAAAAAGGTCTGGTGGATCAGAATATCTGTTGTTGTTAACATGGAATATTTTGACTTTATTAGTTTTAAATGGTAATACTGAAACTGCCTTAAACACTTTAATCACATTATCTATATGTATAACTGATAAGTTAATGTTTGTCATAGTTAATAAGATGTTGTGAGCAAAAAGCAAAACTGTATATGTATTTTCTACTTTCACTCCTGTATTATCCTGTTCTTTACTGGCTAAAGGTTCTCATAGCTAAAGCAAATAAAACTGGATGAGAATAGGCATGCTAATTTTGTTCCTTTTTAGTGATACCAGATTCTGATAAATAAGTGTCTAGTTGGACATATGCCATATTATCATCATATAATATTTTATTTAAGTGTAAAAACTCATCAGAAAAATGAAATGCTTCCAGTGCTGTAAATAAATATTCCCATCTACTGAGTCAAAAGGTTTGCTATATCTAAGCTAATAAGATAGCTATTTATATGTTTTATTATAGGCATAGTCTAATAAGGTTAAGATTATTTTGATATTATCTTGTTCATTTCTGTGTATACTGGGATGTTATCAGGATGCATTAAGGCCAAGTTCTTGGCCTTAGTGAATGTAGCCAGTGCATGCTCCCTACTTATAGTTGAAGGGATTATGTTTTAGGGTATTTTTGGGGGATGACTGTGGATGAGAAGTAGGTAAAGTTAGAATGGAATTTGTCCACTAATGGGGTCAATATATCACCAGCCTCGGTGAATGTGGTACCGTTAGCCACCAGTTCAGAACATTGCTGTATTCTGCCCTTGAGGTTTATGACATAGCTGCATTATGGTTATCTTTCACCTGGGAGGCTATACTATCCTCAAATTTGACTTTGCAGAACTGGCTTTCTCCTGATAGGTACAGCAGCCTCTATGCAGCTATTGACATGTATGTACAGAATTTCTGAGAGCAATTCAGCATAGGCCGGTGTGTTTTCAGGGTTTGGAGGAATTTGAATTTTGACAAGTCATCACTTCACAGATAGTTTGCCTTGAAATAGTCCCTAACTGTTACTGGTTTTAATGGGATTATGGAGTTGATTTTGATTCTGAAGGAGACAGCTTTATGGTTTGGTTAGACCTTACCACGCAGGACCAGACATTGAGGGGTGCAGCATTGTCCCGCAGTTGTGAGCATGATGTTGGAGCCTCTAGTGCGCATATTTACTATTTGGTCAACGGTATTTGTAATTATGAAGTCCATGAATCTCAGTGTCTGTAGATTTGAGGACATGTAGGATTCCCAATCTATAGAGGGCCAATTAAAGTCTTGCATGTGTTAGGTGTTTCCAGTAGGTCCAAGTATGCATTGTGAGCTTCTTGGGACATAGTGAGTGACCTATAGCTGGATAGGATATGGTCCAGGATTTTGTCTGTAGGGATCTGCAAGTGCAAGGAACTCCAGCATGTCATCCTGTTTGACCGCCCTAGAGGTATGCTTGTTACTGATGTATATCAAGACACCTCTACCTTTAGCTCTTGTCTGTGCAGCTACTGGTCTAAAAGTGTGGAAGGCATTGAAACCTTGCACTTTACTCTCTATCTCTTCAAACCATGTATTGCTGATTTCACAGATGTCTATATCCTTGAGTGTGAGGAGGGCATGGAGGGAGTATATATAGATATATATATATATATATATATATATATATATATATATATATATATATATATATATATATATATATATATATATATATATGGGTCCCCTTCAGTAAATGAAATGTTTATAAGTTTGAACCACATATAGCCGAGACCATATGTTCGAACTTGTAAAAGTCTGATCTGACTGAATGAAGATCTCTGTACAGAGTGGAAAGGGAAGATTTCCCATTTCTGCAATGTAGTGTGATCTCGGAGTTGGTATATTTAAGTAAGGGGGATGTGGGGGGTGCAGGGGGCATAGCCCCCTGCTATAGATGTTTAGTTTTGCGTTTTTTGGTTTTACTTGGTTTTACTTCAGTGTTCGAACTTTTACAAGTTCGAATATATGGTCTCGGCAATATGTGGTTCGAACTAGTAAAAGTTTGATCTACTGAAGCAGATCCATATATATATATATATATATATATATATATATATATATATATATATTTTTTTTAGGGTCCTAGCATCAGGCAGCAGCACTTTGAGGTTCTGTTGAGGTGATTTTGCTATGACAGTAGGCTTGTCAATTTGGCATTGCCTAAAAAAAGCCTTACCCAGTATTCCAAAGTCTACAGGGGAAAGATGCAGACCATCCTTGGCAAAGCAACATGGTCTATTGACCATGTCCTCCCAAAATGACAAATATCGGATCTCCTTAGAATGACATCAGAAAGATAGACTGTTGTTGAAATCAATCAATTTTTGCTTATATTGCGGCATTATAGTTTGCAAGCTCCATAATGTTTCTCTTCATATAGTCCACAAAGGTACATCTGAGGTAATTTACATCTACATGGACTATGATAGAATCATGCTGTTACCTGTGGAGTAAGGACTTGCATGCATAGGTGGGTTTGTGGATCCTGGCTCCAGATAAGCAGCTAACAGTTTTCTTCTCCTTGGTCAGCCTGATTAGATGGGCATCACTATATCTTATGATGGAGTCCCCTCTGACGGCAGTCCTGTGAATTGTGTTTGCTTGCCTTAGAGGCTTAATGTTTGGGGCTTCACTGAAAGTGACAGCAAGTTTGGTGTTGGATGTTTTTTTTCTGAATGCCTTTGGGTTTGCTGCTGCATAGCTTTGACAATGTGTGGTCAATGTGATCTTTGTTGCTTAGGAAGATTGTTATAAGTACCTTAGCATACATTGTGTGTGTTGTGTGCTATGTGAGATTTTGTGTGTCTGTGTGTGTGTGTGTGTGTGTATGTGTGTGGTTTTGACAACCTGATCTACACTTGAGAGTTTAGCCTCCAGTCTCATTGTGAAAGTACGCCTCTTGCATACTGGGTCTGATTCTTTAAGGATTAAGTGGTTGTCAGTAAATATGAGATAATTACTACATTGTCTCAAGATACCCATATCCACCATGCTGGCTACAGAGAAGTTAAGAAACTGCATTCCACACTGTCCAGTCCTTTGGTTTGTGATCTGGTTTGTGAGCCTACACGGGAGTGATGTACTGGTATTAGAAGGCTATTAAGAGTGTTTTATTGCAGTAGATTATGCTCAATAGTACTAAATTCTACTAATTTTAATGTTAACACAATACTGGATTCAACTAAATCTGTAGGTATTTCCACTCGCCTCCCAACTAGCTGCTCTAAACTTGTTGGTGCACAAGGAATGTGCACTATATTGTTGCTTTACAGCTTACGGTTTTATGGACCGTTCTAGAGAGAACTCTTGTTTTCTGGGTGTTTGCTACTGTATAGGGCACTGCTAATCCATGCAAACATGAAAAATGTATAGCAGCACAGAAAAAAACATAATGAGCCCTTTGGCTAATAACATTACTACACTGTGAGTCTTTTGTGTATTTCCCAGTTCATAAAGATCAGGCAAATACCTCCTGCCACAAGATGAATAAACTCAGTCCTCCTAATGTGAAAACACAGTAGAAGAGATGACCTAGTGCAATGCTAAGACAAATCAATTAAACAGCTAACTGGAAATCCCTTGATGTAGGCAATTTAAAGACAGTACCAGTGAGAGGAAGAGCAGATTTTTACAAAAAAATCAGTGAAATGCATGCATAATAGTACCAAAGAGCAGTGATCCCTCAAACTAACTTAAGAGTGATTTAACAATCAAAGGTACTTAACTTTGACTGGATAGCACACATACAAGTAAACACTTCTGGAATGCAGGCTAGGACTCCAAGCTTTGCTGAACTGTATGAAATGAGCAGGAGACGTAGTAAAGGAGGTTTACTCAGGAACAATATGGGTTTGCTAGATGGGCACTCTGTATCCTGGATGTGTGGAAAACACTGGAAGGGGAAATGCTTAAATAGCTTATACAACAGTTAATTTCAATGAAAGATGGGACTTTGGAAATCAGATTATCTTAAGGGGTGGAAGGAAAAGACTCAGCCTTGTACAACAACAGCAGAAGTGTGGAAAGGTTGGAAAATTTTCAAAGAACAAGCAGAATAGTTAGAGACAGTCAAACAAATAAAGGCAGTATTGAATCTTTTTTCAGAAACTTTTGTTTAATGTGCTAGTGAGGGGTGGGACAGACACAGAATGCAAGCAGGTAAATGATAAGTAGAATATAAAAGCATTTAAGCACAAACTGGAACAGAGACAAATCTCTTACTATTGAACTTCTACTGCAGTTTAAGGCACCAAACCATACCTCTCAACTGACCAGATTTTAACATAATGTACAGATACTTGCCTCATATTCTTGGTCTGTTCCTTATAAAACTTGTGGATTTCTGGCAAGTCACTGAGGACTGAAGCGATCAAATAGTGACATACATCTCAGGTTTAAACTTCATATAATTTAGAAAATGCATGTTAACACAAATCCTGTTATTCTAGCAACTAAGTTTATAAGAACAATATTTAAAATTTGTCCATATTTTTGGGCCTTTGCACCCCCATTACTTTAGGCTTTGGCCACATTTCTTGTTCTAAGAGGTTGAGAGATATACACCAAACTATGTAGAAATTTACCAGTAATACTATTTATGGATAAAATGCAATAATAAATTATGAAGGCCCAAATCTGGCAGTAGTAGTACACAACTCTGCCACAACTGTGAATTGAACTACAAGACTATGGCTCAGCACGGTTTAAAATACAAACAGTCAGCTTTCGCAAATAATTATACTTGTGGAAATAGAATGCAGAATAATGCAGCACCACAGTCTTTCCAGAACTGCTAATTAAAATACAAGGCTAAGGTCCCGAAACAAACGTAAAAATGGAAATGATGGACAGAGCAGAAAAGTACAAAACACTATCACCACAAAGGACACCTTAAGTGGAACTTAAGTACAATTGAAATTATTAAAATAATTTAATTATTTCTCCTTGCTGATGAAAAACTAGTTACTCTTAATTTGACACCTCTCCAGGTCTTGGATAAAAGACTCTGACCTCGTCTGAGCATGCTTTCTTTCCCAGGCTCCATTTTCCTTAGTGCTGTTCTTACTTCTTCTAGGGTGGGCTCCTCCTCTTCTTTCATTGTAGGCTGTGTTTGGGGCAGTACAGCTTCTGTGAAATTTTCTTCTTTCAAAAGCTGCTGGAAGCACTCCTTCCACCTACTTTTAATTTCATGTGGACTTGTGAATGGGTTATTGCTGGCATCCCCTATGAAGGGCATCTAATTATCTTCTTTAACTTTCTCTCTTTGGTTGCAACCTAATAGAGTTTCTTTTTGCCATCTACTGAGTCACTTTCCAGAAGTGGTGTGCATCTAATGCCTTATTCATTGTTACTGCAACTCCTCCATAAGCCTGTTTTGTTAGCCAACCAGTATTCCTTATTAGTCTGGTTTGTCGTTTCTTTTTGTCTTTTCGGCTTTTCCCGGTTAGGGATCGCCACAGCAGAACTCCGATCCACTAATGATTGGCAGTAGATTTTTATGGTGCCGAGCTGCCAGCCCAACGCCCCACCTTCAGCGAAGGCACCCCCATTCACACATGTCTTTCGAATGCCACTCTACTGTGGGGAGGACATGCAGACTCCACACAGAAGGCACTCCAGCTGAGAATCGAACAGGAGAACCTCTTGCTGTGAGGCAACAATGCTACCACTGCACCACCGTGGCTGCACTGGTTTGTGGCTTGTCCTTTCTATTTCCCAATTTTCCTGCAATCCTTCTTTCTTTTGATGACATTCTGGACTTCTGCATTCCACCACCAGTTGTTTTGTTACAAAACTGCAATTTTTATTAGCAACATTGCAAACCTTTCATGGCAAAACAAAAGAACGCAGAATCAACTAGCTCCAGGTAAGATTAGGTGTCGCCACAGCGGCACTCTGGTCCACTAATGATTGGCAGTAGAGTTTTACGTGCTGGCTTGCTGGGCCTAACGCACAACCTTCAACGAAGGAATGCCCCTTCACGCATGTCGCCACACAGAAGACGCTCCAACTGAGAATCGAACGGGCAACGTCTAACTGTGAGGTGACAACGCTACCGCAGCACCACCACTTTTTGAATTTTTCACATGACTTTTTTACTAATTGCATAATCGTATTGATAAATTCTAAGTTTTAATGTATTTATAGTCTTCCCTATGTAGAAAGCTGGGCATGTACCACCCTGGGCTAAATAAATTACTCCTAGGGTGTTGCAATTAAATTTCCTATTTGGGTAAATGGATCTTAGGTAGTTACCTACTGTATAGTAAAATCTTCAAATATGAACCTACAGTGCCTGCAAGCACCACATATATAGACATTCCTTTTGCAGCCAAGTTGTTTCCCTGTTTCCTGTTACATGTATCTCAAATTTGTTCTTTAAATTAATTCCTTTTTTTGTGCACAATAGTGGGATTCTGACCCAATATTTTGTCTAACCCCTGTGTTTTGATATATCTTACCCAGATGTGTCAGATATGTTCTTGACATCTTTATTTGCACTGTTGAAACTAGGTACATATGCTCTAGGGTATGCTTGTGTATGTCCTGTGTGTCCACTTAAAATAAGTCTTGTGCTACCGTCCTTGTTCCCCGTATTTGCTAAACCATATTTCAGTATGGCTTTATAATGACCCTTTCTTTCCATTACTGTCTATTGCATTATACTTTCAACAAAGTCCAAAGGATAATTCCTACCCATAAACATCACAGTTAATGTTTTCACTTCATAACAAACATGTTGCCCTCGGACACCAAGCAGGACAGTCTAATAATTTGAGTTTTTACTACATTCTTCTTCTGCCACATGGGATGTTGGCTATTAAAATGTAACACTCAAAACAAAGAATATAACTGAAGAAAACTCAGCCACAACGTGAAGCAGAGGTCCAAACCCATAGATGGTAGCAAAATAATTAATTAACAGGCAGGATAAGCGCTTTCGTCTTGTGTACAAGACTTCATCAGATGCCTCCATGTTACATTTCATTTTATTTAAACCCATTTCAATTAAGTTCAATTAAAATTCAATTAAAATTTAAAGGGACATAAGACCATGTGTAAAGAATGAATATACAAGCACTTGCATAATCAACAGGCAAAGCCTAAAGCTTTTAAAAAATATTCCTTCATAACATTGTGTTGCTAAAAATAAAATGAAAATAAAATAAAATATTTACTTGTTTAAATTTGTGTAACTTTAGCCGTTAAAACCGGCTTAATAGTAATATATTCATTTAAACCAGGAAAAATGTTAGACTTTAACCTAAGCTGCCACTTCATAACATTAAATTCAGTTACACATGCCCTTTGGAACTTATTGTTTTCTCTAGCTTTAATAAATTCATCCAAGGGTTTTCCTAATAAAGCCTTGTATTTAATACCCCACCCTATATACTTCATCCAGAACCCCTTGGACCATCTCTCTTGGATAACCCCTCTCCATAAACATCTCACCAAGTAAGTTTAGTTCCATAGCGAGATCTATTTATCTGAGGTCATTCTTGCAATACGTACTGCTTGCCCCTTTACAAGACTTTTTTTTCTGAAACGTTAAAGCTAGAGAAATCAATAAGTTCCAAAGGGCATGTGTAACTGACTTTAATGGCTTTACAGGAGTTTTTACAGACATTATAAAGGCTAATTGGAGTATGCTTAAAACAAACAAAGAGTTGTATGAAGTGGTGGGGTGTGAGCCTGTATTTTCTTTTAGGACTGGAAAGAATTTTAAAAGAGCATTTGAACAACTGGAAATGTCTAAATGTCTAACAAAAAAGGCAACTAGTTCATGTGGCAACTGCAAGCAGTGTCCATTAATTATTAAGGAAGACAGTGTATGTTTACAAAATGGTTTGAATAGTAGAGTATGGTTTTGTAAAGGTAACTGTAATACAAAAATGATAGTGTACTTGGCTATATGTGAAAAGTGCATTGCATTCTATATAGGAAAAATGGAGAGGGCCCTTAAGGATAGAATGTATGAACATTTCCCTGACATTAGGATTAAGAAAGAGACTAGTGCACTATGTAAACACTCTATTCACTGTTCTTCCTTTAATGGCTTTAAATTTGGGATTATAGATGTGGTGAAAATGAATCCCAGAGGGGGAGATGTTAAAAATGTATTGCTAAATAGGGAAATGAAGTGGCAGCTTAGGTTAAAGTCTAACATTTTTCCTGGTTTAAATGAATATATTACTATTAAGCCGGTTTTAACGGCTAAAGCTACACAAATTTAAACAAGTAAATATTTTATTTTATTTTCATTCTATTTTTAGCAACACAATGTTATGAAGGAATATTTTTTAAAAGTTTTAGGCTTTGCCTGTTGATTATGCAAGTGCTTGTACATTCATTCTTTACACATGGTCTTATGCGTCTTTAAATTTTAATTGAATTTTTATTGAACTTAATTGAAATGGGTTTAAATAAAATGAAATGTAACATGGAGGCATCTGATGAAGTCTTGTACACAAGACGAAAGCACTTATCCTGCCTGTTAATAAATTATTAAAATGTAACAGACTGTTTGAACAAGTCTCTTTTTTTAAAAATTGTTGATACAAACTGTCCCTGTTTGGTGTCTTTGGTAATTGTATCCAGAAACTCTATCAATGCTTTGTTTTATTGGAGTTTGAATTTGCAACTTTTTTTCAGTGATGAAGGCTTGGGACAGTAATGGACTTCAGCATATTTAGATGTCACATATATCATACAGTGGTCTACACACATGGTGATGCAGTTATTTATGGACACTTGGGACAGTGTTGCAGTAACACCTCAGTGTGAATTTGTGTAAAATGCCTTGGCCTGGCCAAGTTCTGCAGGATGATAGGGTTGTCATGCACACCGTTGTTGACCTTCTTGAGGACATCTAACAAATGTAAGAGATGTGGATGTAGCATGAACAAAGCACAACAAAGCACACATGTCTTTCACAAACAGCTGGGATATTGCCAGTGTACCTTTAGAAAAGGTCCATAATGACATGTTGGTCTACCTCTACCTCACAGATGAGGAGAGTCAGGATGTGTCCATACATGCATGCATCAGTTGCTGCCCCCCCCCCCCATCAGATGGATGCATGTTGATGGACACCATTCTACAGGAGCGTATTCCATCTCAAGGCTATGCTGAAGCATGGAACTAATTGTATCTGGTAGGTCCGTGTTCTGAGTCATGCTATAGTCAATCTGTGATGTTGTCACGCCCCATTCATTCTGTGTTATTATCAATACAGAGCCCACAGATGTGCTACCCTCCTTAGCATAGAAACTAAGGTTTGCATGTATACTTTTGCTGATGGCCAGTGGTGATAGGGTGGGGGTGACATGTGAGACAAACAGTCATCTAGCAGATTGCCTATTCACTCCGGTTGGGTAGGATAGGTGGCATCCACATGCATTTCTGTGCTTAGTTGCGTATTCCACTTAATGTTTCAATTGTACTGGAATACATGATTTGTGAAAAGACTTACACATGCAGCCATGATCATTTATCACATTCCACACTCTGGTACTATGCACACAGTTTGTATAACTATAGCAATGTCATATACTTACATCAGTTGCACAACATATGCCTATATGTGTTTCATGGCCTAGCTGTGTTTGAGCAGCCTGGTGTCATATCAGGACACATTACAGATCATTTGTTTGTCGTTCATGCAGAACATTTCCTGACAAAAATGTTAATAGTCACACAATGGTTCTGCTAACCCCCTCACTAATCCTTGCTTCTAGCAACACAACTGCACATACAATTAATTTCCCAAGGTTGCAATTGTATCAAAACATGTGATACTTTGTTGTGTATAGCACAGATTAACAATATGACAAGACTTATGTAACCATGTAATCAATATGACTGTATACTGATGTGTGTCACAGAGCATTTAATGATGGTATGTAGACACTTGCACATGTATGCCATAGTGCAAGTGTCACTGTGATGGTGGAATGTGAACTGTGTTGATGCTTGATCTGCTCCACTACAACACATGTCCTAATATGTCAACAATACACATACAAGTGTACCATACCATGTCACTCACGTCACTCAACAACAAGTTCTGTTATGACTCTGTCATAGCTCATGTTCGGGTGAACTACTTGAGATGTGTCTATCTGTATTATATGAAGAGACATGACTGAATTCTCACATTATGTGTCTCAGGCAGGTATGACCCTACCCTTAAGCAGCATTCTCCCTTCACCCAGAATGATGCCACAATATAAACAACAGATGATGGACTTCAACAATTGTCTTAGCTCCTGGTGTCAATCCAGGGGGATCCAGTATCTCTCAGCCTGTGATGACGTGATTGACGAGACATGCTGCTTTGCCAGAGATGGTCTGCACATGTGTCCTCTAGGCTGTTGGCTACTGGCAAAGGTGCTTGCCTCCCCTATGGTGCTTTTTTTAGACAATGCCAAAGCAATAAAAGTTCTAATGTAACAACATCCACTGGAGGCAAACACAAAGTTCTGCTGCTTAATGCTAGGAGTGCAAACATGAAGCTGCACCAGAAGACATTGCTAACCTGCTAGCTGACAGAGCAAACTTTAGCCCCCCCTTTCCCCACCAGCCATAACCTAGAACATACCTGACACCAGTTCTCTGCCTAGTATCTCTAGATAAAAGGTCATATCCATGCTTTCCAAGGCTAAAAACACACCCTCACTGGTATCATATAACACTCCAGGTTGCTACTAAGCAATCTAAAACAGGACAAAGCAGACCCAGTTAGCATCCTCTTTAACCACAGCCTGAGAACTGGCTTTGTTCCAATGGACTGGACAACAGCAGCAGTAATCCCCTTGCACAAAGGAGGGCCATCAACTGACCCTTGGAAATATAGACCTATAAGTTTAACCAGTCTCATTTGCAAGGCCATGGAAAGAATCATCATGGCCCTTATCAACAAGGACAAAAGTGACCTTCAAACTATGGACCCAACCCATTTTGGCTTTGTTAAGGGTAGATCATGCTTATTAAACCTAGTAGACTTCCTTGAGAAGTCACCAAAGCCCTGGATGAAGGTAAGACAGTCCATACCACCTATCTTGATCTGGTCAAGGGTTTTGACACAATCCCCCACTAAGGTATCATTGACAACCTCTCCCAGATGGGGCATTAACCCTTATGTCACTAGATGGTTAGCCACTTGGCTCACAGATAGGGCACAAACTGTCAAAGTTGGTGACTTAACCTCTACCAGTAGAGCCATCACCAGAGGCATACCACAAGGAACTGTGCTGGGCCCTTTACTGTTCGGAAGCTATTTCTTGGAAGTTCAGGCTAAATTAGACAGCATTTGACTTACCAAGTTTGCTGATGATTGCAATTTGGGTGCAAACATTGAGTCCCCTAACAGTGTTAACATATTACATGAGGGGCTAAAACAGACAAATGACTGGTGCCCAAGCCACATTGTCTAAAACTATATGCAAAAAGTGCCATTATTATTGCATTTTGCAAAATGGAATTCCCTGCTAATTACAGGGTCTATATTAGAACATCGAAGTTTCAAAACTTTGAATGTTCTAATATTGACCCCTATTCAGTGAAAGCTGAAAATATCGAAGCAACAGAAAACCAAATTTTTTCCTAGGGAAAGAATTTGGTTGTCCGTTTCTGTTACTTCGGTATTTTCAGCGCTAATGTGGAAAGTTATGGGTCGTGTTCAGGTAAGTGTGTGATTGAGTGTGGGTTAGGTTAGTTAGGGTTAGGGTGCAGGTTAGGTATGTGTGCGATTGTGTGGACTTGAGGGTTAGGGCGGGTTAGGTGAGTTAGGGTTAGGGCGCGGGTTAGGTATTTGTGCGATTGTGTGGCTGTGAGGGTTAGGGCGGGTTAGGTGAGTTAGGGTTAGGACGCGGATCAGGTAAGTGTGTGATTGTGTGGACGTGAGGGTTAGGGTGGGGTAGGTGAGTTAGGGTTAGGGTGCAGGTGAGGTGAGTGTGCAATAGTGACGGACCTTAGGATTAGGGTTTGGGTTAAGGTAAGTGGATAGTTAGTGGTGTGTGTATAGTTTAATGCAGGGTTAGGTATAAGAGTTTAGGTGTATGTGTGTGGATTGCTGTTTGTTTGGTGTGCTTGTGTTGTGTGTATGTGTTTTGGAACAGCAAATTTTTTTCCCTAGGATAAAATTTGCTGTTCTGTATGTTCTATGTTTTCAGCTTTCACTGAATAGGGGTCGATATTAGAACATTCAAAGTTTTGAAACTTTGATGTTCTAATATAGACCCTAATTACAGTATTGAAACCAGCCCCCCCCTCCCACAATCTCAAAGCCAGTGGTGCGAGACCTGGGAGCAGAGGTCGATAGTAATCTGAAGTTAGACCACCATGTTTCACAGTGGTAAGGAAGGCCTTCTCCATCATGCACATCATAAGTCAGGGCATCACATCTAGGTCTGAGGATGTTGTAACACCGTTATACTCAACACTCATCAGCCCACTAATAGATTACAATACCCCCTTTTGCATGTACTTCACCTGACAACTGCAACAGCTGGAGAGACCACAGGTGTTTCTCAACAAGAAAATACAGGGCCTACAAACCATGCCATGATGTATGTGGATAGACTAAAAGCACTATCACTGTACTCTGTATCATACAGGCTGATGACAGGTGACTTGTGCCTGGCCTACTGGCCAGTCTCTGACCTTGCCGTGATGGAAATACTGCACATATGCAAATCTGGCACTCACTCTTGGGATCTTAACCTAGCCTGTGACATTAACAGAGCATGCTTGAGAGACAGTTGTAGCTGATAACAGCAGCAGAGTCTGTAAAGAGGAAGATGGCAATTGCATTATCCTACATGCTGGTGTAAAATGCTGTTTCAAATACAGACACACACACAGAACAGTTGCCTATAATGAGAACAGAACCCCTACCTATCTAAGTATATTGACTAGAGACCTTTGTATTTAACCCATGTGCCACAGCACAAGTCCAACTTAGAGAGTGTTGGACAACACTTTATAAGTGATGACATCATCAGTGTCTGCTGAGGAAAATATAGTAATAGAAGTGTCCCACATATTGGTGTGAAAACACACTCTCTCTAATGACAATCAAGTGAACAAGCACACACATGCACCGTTGACTGCCATGAGATTAGAACCCCGAAGTACACAGGCTATAGAACTCAGTACTTAATGCAAGTTCCACAGCACATGTCTGACTTTTGTAAGGCTGCAGGAGAATTTGTAGTGGATGGCATCATCATTAGATGTTGGGAAGTCTACATGAAATGGATGTGTAGGCATGTCCAACTGCCAAAATATTGGTACTCCATGGGGTTTAAGTGATGACTGCAAGATACACAATTATGCTCTTCTGACTAGACACACACACACACACACACACACACACACACACACACACACACAAACAGAAGTTGACAACAGTGATATTATAACCCCTACCTAAGTACACAGACTAGAGACCTCAGCAGTTAATGCAAGTGCCATAACACAGGTCTGACTTTTACAAGGCTGCAGGACAATTTATTGCTGATGACATCAGCACTGGATGCTTGAGAGAAGATGTTGTGAAGCCTGTCTGAAATGGATAGCTGGTTATGTACAGCTGTCAAAATATTAAAGATCTGCATGTTACCACATTGATGAGTGTGCAACATGTAGCATTTGTTGTTATTTTCCAATGTGCAGGTATACCTTAAAAAGAAAGGTTTGAAATCTATTTGCAAAGAGCTGTCCACATTACTACAAGTATTGGAAAATCTAAATGTGAACTGTCATTATAAAGATGTGCATGGTATATAAGAAAGCATGAATCTCTGTAGTCCAGTTGATATATTTGTGATAAAGTACTGTGTGACCAAGTCTGAAGTGCATCGGTGGAGGTAACAGACGTCAGCAGTGTAAATACGTGTTCTTTTCTTAAAAAGTGCCTTCCCTTTATTTGTGTCTCTATATGTACTTTCATGGGATGAAGACTTAATGGACAGTAAACATAAGTAAGACATGGTATTGTACACTTTCCATAATGCAATGCCAAGCATAGGTTTGTGCAATCATTAGCAAAGTGCGCATGCAAGATTCACATTACTACTGCTTTACCTGTTTGTGCATACGTAAGTGGTGAGCAAACACAAGCCTCATTGATAAAATTATGACAGTTCTGAGTGCTGAGTGTATGAAACACACATGTTACTTAGCTGACTCTGTGGCAGCAGGTGTAAATGCATTGACACATTTCTTTTGGAGCCCAGATGATATAGGGTTCGAATCCAGTTGTCTGAAATATTTTTAAATATGTAGCTATAATGCATTGAAATAATTTTTTATTCAATATTTACTGTGTGTTACCTTAGCACAGCTTAAGTGGCATTGCACTGAGGTAACTGAACATCTGAAGAGTCTTTGTCCATCGCTTGTCCTTAGTTTGAGGGTTCTTTGCTACTGGAACTGATAGGTGATTGAACTATGCAAAAATGGACTGGAGGCATAAAGTTTATGACATGACACATTTCTGTGTGATTTTACACTGATCAAATTAATTTTTAAAATGTGGGATTCAAACCTATGCATAAGGGACAAAACTTTGTCTTCCACAGCAGTGATTTTTCATCCTTGCTACAGAAGTAATTCTCAGTTATACTCATTATTTACATATAAATACACATGACAAACTGAGGGGTTAACCAGGTATGTTTGTGACCTGACAAGGTCCTGGTTTATACATTCCTGTGTGTATGAGTATTATTAAAGTTTGTAGCCCACCCACGGCCAGAGAACACAATTATGATTACAGAAATGTATTAGTCAGTATACCCTCACTCACACAAATAATTCATATGAGTTTATTAAAATTCAGTGTACATCCCTTAATAAAATTGGGAGTACGTAATAATTTTTTCATGTGAATGTTAATATATAGTAAAATGGAACAACATTAAAAATATTTGGAATGTGTTGAATTAGAATCCAGGGTCTTCCATACGGCAGCCCTACACTTACATCTGCTGCCACAGGAATAGTTAAAAACAGATATTTTCATATTCATTATTGATTTCTGTATGTTAACAATCGCGTAATGCTTGTTATTGTGTTTGAGCAGTGCCTAATACATTTGATCGAATGTATCCATTTTGAAATTGTCTGCTGCATGCTTCCTCTCTGCAAGTGTTCTAGACCTGCAGGTATTGGTGAAGGTTACTAACCACCATGCAATACCACTTAGCAGGTTTGTGTGATGCAAGCAAAAGATGCAACAATGCATGCTTTTTGAAAATGAGAATGTCTGCATCCTGTCTGCCTCATATGGTAGGCAATGTGCAAATGTAAGAAGCAAAGTTAAACTTGTTTTATGTGAGTGGTGTTTCTTACATTTTATCCTTAAAAGACTAATGTAGGACTTGAACCATGATCTGTGAAGAGTATATACTGTGTGGATTACCATGTTTAGCAGATGTTCTACACACACACACACACACACACACACACACACACACACACACACACACACACACACACACACACACACACACTTCACAGGTATAGTTTATGTATTGGTTATCAAAGAAGTACATTACATGACATTTATTGTATTTATTATATTTATCCTTTTCCCATGTTTGCACTAAGCCGTGCACCGCACAAATGCTGCCATATTTTTAAAAAAACTATATAAAATGAACAACAGTACAAATAAAAGAGTTTTATACAAATCTGGATTTGAACGCTCACACACACCAATGAGCCTATAAAAGACAGCCTTACCCCACTTTGTCACAGAAACAACTCTACAGCAGGAATGCAAATCACTGTGCATACAAACATGTCCCAAATTATCCACAGCATTAACAAGACATGGCTCTTGTACACTTCTGATTTGTTTGTACATTAATTAATTACTGATGTAGTGCAAATGAGTGCAATCTCCACTTGGTATACATAAGTAGGGTAGGGGCGTGGGGGGGCTGTGTGGGTTTGATATGCTCCGGTGTATGTTACGTTGGGAATGCTGGGCAGCTGTCTCTTTTTCCAATGAAACACATTAGCAGATATGAATGTCCATTTAACTGAACGTTTATTGTTTTCTTTTCGTTGAAGAGCTGAAATGCAATTTCAACAAACTGATATAGACCCCTTCTTAGCACCTTCAGAATCAGCAGTCAGTTTACACATAAAGTACCTTATTGCTGACATGCTTTATTTTTTCTGTGAAATGTTATATTGAGTTCTAGTATATCTATGTTTGGAAAGGGAAATGTATGTGTGGAGGCAGAAACCTTATAAAGATGCCTACATGGGCTATGTTTTCTGTTTAGGGAAGAGTCATGGTATCCATTCCTGTGATATCTATATTTCCTTTACCTGTGAAACTATTAAGAGAAGGCTCAATTTCTTAATTTCTTGAAAAACTGCCATCTGGAGGTTTTGGCTCATATAACTATGGCTTTTGACTTCTCTTCCACAGATCTCTCACTTTAGAGGAAGAGAAAGAGAAATTTCAAAAGAGGCTTCTGAATAGGCTTGTTTGTTTGATTATTTGCAATGGTCTGGGGCTGATAGTTCCACTAAGCTAGTTTCAAAGTCCTTGATATGTCAATCCAATTTATCTGGTCCCCTCTGGCATAGGTCACCTGAAAGCCACTGAGGCCCAGGAACAGAACACAGACATTCAGACTGGAGTTTAGACACCCTTTGTGAAATGATAACCTCATTTTATTCTTGCTAGGGATGAAGGATAGAAGGAGTTCATGTTCACCAAGTCTAGATAAAGGAGACAATTTCTGAGTCATTAATGGAGGTCCAGATGAGATGATTGACTAGACACCCTAAGGAAAAAGTCCCAAAAGACAACATCTTTCATCCACCCCTTCCAATCAGAAAGGCTCTCACATAGCCTATGAATTTTTTAGGCATTGCAGCTCTCTGCTTCTCTACTTTAGCAGACTACGAGGAAGAGCTGCCGAGGAGGAGGTAATCGCTGACTCTGAAGCGGCAGCCCTTGACTATGTTTAACAGCTCTCTTCTTCCATTCCATGTGAATCTCAGTTCTCATAGTCTACAAATAAAGACATTTGTTTATCCAACACCATCTCTAAGGTGAAAGAGTTCTTTAAGTGGGAAAGAAGAGAAATTTCAGAAACTCAAAAAGATAGTATGACTTGCTGAATATGAGCTCCCAAAATCCTAAGCTATCTCTCCAATTCTGGGAGATTTGGAGAATGGATTGAATGTGGCTTCTTCTTTTCTGGATTGTTAATCACCCATACTTATAGGTTCATAGGTTCATAGGTTGGTACTAGGCTATCAGCTCTAGGGCCTATACAAGCCTAGCCATAACAATTCCCTGGCTATTTCTTCCCATATTATTTACTTTCCTGGACCCCTGTCTAGCAGGGCGACTGACGTGATCCCTGGGGTGAATTTCCTTTCTCCCATCCAATTGTCAAGGTTCCTCTTGAAGAGGTCCAAAGAGGCACTCTGCTTGACATGCATGGGCAATCTATTCCAGAGTCTGGGGAGTCTCTGGGTCAGGAACATATCCCTCCAGCATGTTTTGTTTATTGTGATGACAAGGTTTAGATCCCTGGAGCATGTAGCTCTGAGGGATTGGGATTTCTTTAAGTGTAGCATGTCCAACAGCTCTGGGTTTGACATGGCCTTGTATGTTAAGCAGAGATCGCCTCTGAGTAGACGATATGCGACAGAGTATAGCTGGAGTTTTTTAAGGCGGTCAGCGTAGGGCATCTGCTTTAGACCTGTGATTCTTTTAGTGAGGTATTTCTGAGGCCTTTCCAGTTGTTGCAGATGTCTTAAGAGGTACATACCAAATGGGGCGTTGTATTCTATAATGGGTCTAATGAGGGATGAGTACAGTGGGACAATGACCTCCTTTTTTCTGGATGAAAAGCCCTTCATGATGAGCTGTGCCACATAGAAGGATTTCCTGACTGTTGTGGCGATGTGGTTATCGAAGGTGAGACCACTGTCCACCTGTGTCCCTAAATCTCTTATCACACTTTCTGTGTATAGTGTACTGACACCTATATGGTAATTCATGGATACATGTTTTTTCCCAAAGGGGATAACAATACATTTCTTGGCATTGAGCTTGAGCCCATGGCTCTGGCACCAAGCATCTGTTTCTGTAAGGCCCTTTTGTAGAGTATCCACATCATTTGGGGATTCAATAATGGCTCCCAGTTTGCAGTCATCTGCAAACTTTGTTAGCCAGAGTCCCTTAGTGTTGACCTGTACTTCAGAGAAGTAGATGCCAAACAACAGCCCCAGGACTGAACCCTGAGGTACTCCACTTGTCACTTGTCTGGAGCTGGATTTGGAGTCGGCTACTTTTACAGTGTGGGTTCTATCAGTAAGCCATTTAGCAACCCATTGGGTGACATAGGGATTAATGCCCAACTTAGTAAGTTTATCTATGATTCCAGAGTGGGGGATGATGTCAAAGGCCTTGGCAAGGTCTAGATAGGCTGTATGGACCACCTTACCCTTGTCCATGGCTCTGGAGACTGATTCAAAGAAGTCAATCAGGTTCAGGAGACAAGATCGGCCCTTCACAAACCCAAACTGGGTGGGGTCCAGTGTTTGAAGGTTGCCAATGTCTTTGTTTATAAGTTCCATGATAATATGCTCCATGGCCTTGCAGATAAGGCTTGTCGGACTAATGGGACGGTAGTTTCCGGGATCCAAGATGGATCCCCCTTTGTGGATTGGGATAACAGTAGCTCTGCGCCACTCAGTGGGCACGAAACCTGAGGTGAGGCTATGATTAAACATGACACTTAGGTGAGGTGCCAGTTCATATTGTAGTTCATGTAGTACACAGCCCAGGATGTCATCTGGCCCCATGGATGCTGTATTCTTGGCTTTAGAGAGTGCGTTTTGTACCTGTGTGGCTGTTATTACTGGAATTTGGCAATCTTCCGGTATTGAGATGGGCCATTTAGGGGGTGAGAGGGGTGAAGTTGGCACTGAATCGATCTGCCAGGATATTGGCAATATCCTTCGGATCAGTATATTTAAAGCCATTCTGTTTTAGCTCAGAGCAGATCTGAGCATTGCCATTTAGATTCTTGACATAGTTATAGAATGCTTTGTGGTTGTCTTTGGAATCTTTGGCAATTTTATTTTCATAACTAGCTTTGGAGGATTTTATGAGGCATCTCAGTTTCTTACTGAGGCTAGTAAGGGAGTCTTTTGCATCCTGGGATTTTCCTCTTTTCTGCAAAAGTTTCTTCCTTTTGTTGTAAAGTTTGTTTATGGCAGGGGACCACCAGATTGGCTTCCTTTTTTTGGATGAGAGCATTTTGGTTCTATTTGGGATGGCACGATTCATGCATGAGTGGATGTGCTCGTACAGTGCCTTAGTGTAGGATTCAGCAGTTGAACTTTCAGTTCCCGTCTGCATGGGTGTCATGAAGTTTGTCACTTCTGACTTGAGTAGCATGAAGTTGGCTTTGGAGAAGTTTTTTATGGTGGTTTCTTTACTGGGGCGTGGAGGTGGGATGTGGATGTTAAGGGTGATTAGCTTATGGTCAGACCTGACTAACGAGGGGGTGACCATAGGTATGGAGCATTGATTTCCCATGTTGGTAATGACCAGGTCTAGGATATTGGAGCCCCTGGTGGGACTATGGATTAGTTGATCCAGGGCGTTGGAATTTATGAATTCCAAGAACCGCTAGCAAAGGTGTTGGGACATGAGTAGTTTTCCCAGTTAATGGCAGGGTAGTTAAAATCACCCAGTATTAGGGTGTTTGGTTCTATCTTAATATTTTCCAGTATGTTTAGAAAGGTGTAGTGTACTTAGAAATCCAGACAGACTTTATAAGCTGCCAGACTATCATAGGTTCCTCTTTAGGAAACTCATTGTTGGCCCGAATATGATCTCTCTGGACAGAACCAATAGTTCTAAACTCTTTGCTTCCTGTAACCCTATCCCCAAAGAAAAAGACAGCAGAGCTTTGTCAGGTATGAGAAGAAGTATGCATGTTCCACATTAGCTTTTAAAGGAATTTACTGCCAGACTTACATTGAAAATACTTGCATTCTAGTTTTAAAGACATCCATAGCAATCCTTCCTGCTTTTGATATTAAAATCAATTAATCAAACAGGGTCAGCTCTGCTTCCCAGCTTACCAAACATTCAAGAAAATATGCTTGCCGTGGTGGTGCAGCAGTAGCATTGTTGTCTCACAGCAAGAGGTTCTCCCGTTCGGTTCTCGGCTGGAGTGCGGGGAGTGCCTTCTGTGTGGAGTCTGCATGTCCTCCCCACGGTTGGGTGGCTTTCGAAAGACATGCATAAAATGGGCGTGCCTTCGTTGAAGGTTGGACGTCGAGCTGGCACCTCGGCGTTCGTGAAAATTTACTGCGAATCATTAGCGGACCGGAGTTCTGCTGTGGCGACCCCTAACCAGGAAAAGCCGAAAGACAACAACAACAGTGTATGCTACATCAAGAGATGAAGCTGCAGGGATGGTGATGTGCTGGAATGCTTGGGTCGGACTCTAGAATTTTCCTGAAGATGTCAATGCCAAGAATTTAAATGTGTCTCTTGTGGAAAGATTTGCTTTTCAAAAATGTGTTTGGTGGGATACTTAAGGAAAGATGAAAATTAATGCAGAGGTCAAAAAACGTTTTGTCTGTTGTCCCAAGATACTAGAGAAATTATTCTTCCAGCCTTAGAACTTTCTTTCAGAAGCCTTTCATCCCCATTCAACAAAAATCTACAAAACATCCATGCAACAAATAATGGCAAGGGATCGCTACAAATTAAGAGATTAGATTCCAGGAATCTTCCCTGCATAAAAAAATGCATGGCTACCTTTGGAGCTTATTCTGCTCCTGCTAGTCTCTACATCACAGCCCTCCTCCCAAGATAGCATGCAATGTCTCCTCCTCGTTACATCTCTAAGTATGGATAATATCTGATTCATAGGTAGATTCTCAGTTTCATCTTTTTATACCCAATAGCATTTAACTACCCTTGACCTCAGGGATGCCTGTCTTCACCTTCCTATTCACAATGACCACAGGTGTTATCTAAGATTCTTTGTCTTAGGCTTGTACTTTCAATTTACATTATTGCCATTTGGTCTGTCTACTGATCCAAGGGTATTCAGAAAATCTCTGCTTCCAGACATTACCTTCTGCAGACTCCAGGGAATTCACATTTACCACTATCTGGATGAATGTTGCATTATGGATAGTACTGCCTAAGGCACTCTACCATCCCTTCACTTCTACATGAATCTTTTCCACAGTCTAGGGTTCAGGCTGAATCTGGAAAATGCCCTTCTCACAAGTACTTATGTCCAAGAGAAAGTGTACTTCTGTCATCAGCAGTTCATAAATCTGGATCACCAAAGCAGTTCCACAGAAAGGCAATTCCTTTAAATTCTCAGTTATATGATTTCTTCCATCATCATGATTCATTTATCCAAGTTCCACATGAGACAAATTCAGTACTTTCTCAAATGTACCCAACACAAATATCTCCTATCATTGTCCATCTCAGTTTTACAATTCATCAAGAGGGAACTCCTCCAGTGGGCATAGCAAGTACAACAGAATCTCGGTCTCCATCTTTCTCTGGCATCCCTACTCAGTCACTCTTAATAGGCAGCTCCAATTTAGCATGAGGAACATTTACAAAGGTATCAAAGTCCAGGGCATATGGAATCCTCATTTTAGGCATAAGGATATATATATTTAAAAGAAATGATCACCCTGGTAAAGGCTATCAAAGCAGAGAATCATCCATGGAGACCAGGACCACTGTTAGTCATAACATTAAATATCACAGTTACGGGGTATGCAAACAAACAAGGGGGTTAAGGTTCTACTCCTTGTACAGACTAGCAATGACTGCTTGGGAAATGGCAGTTCAGCAGTTATCTTCATTTCCTCAGACCATAACAACAGACTTGCTAAGGAAATCCAGGAAAAACCCTCATGACTGAATGTTAGATCCAAACGTCTTCCTGTAGATTGTTTACCTGGGGTGAACACAACAAGTAGATCTGTTTGCCCCTTTCCCAACAACAATTACAGCAGTTCTGTGTCAGAACACCTTACAAAAAGGCCTGGAAAACAGATGCTTTTTCTTTCATGGATGTTAATGTTCCTTTGTACCTTCCCCTTTTCTCTGATAACCACACTCTTGCTAAAGATAAGGAAGGAATCTGCAAAGATAACTTTTGGTAAAACCCTTTTGACCATGAAAACATGTTTTTTTCCCTTCTCATGCACCTGGCAAGGAGCAATTACCAAACTCTTCTTCAAACAGTGGCCATTCTCACATAGGACAAGGGATCTCTCAGCCATCTTAAGATTCTGAACCTTCAGCTGACTGTATGGAAAATTTTTAGGTTTTTGATCCTATTTAGGCATCTCCTTTCAAAGGACAGGCAACTGGTATCAAAGGAGAAAACCTTCTAGTAAGATATTACAGTTAGCCAAATAGAAGATATTTTCTAGTTGGTGCCATGACAGAGTTTGGGCTCCGTCCCATACTAGGGCTAAAATGGTTCTCCATTTCCTGTGTGAAGTGCTCAAATTAAGTATTTTTCACTCATCTATCAAAGTACATCTTTCAGACATTTCTGCTTATCTACCATGAAATCCCCCCTTTCATCTTTAAGCCAAGTCAAACAATTCTTTGTTTTAGATATTAGGATAGGATATTAATTTTCTTTTCTTTTCTTTGGGGGAGGGGCATCCCAGCATCATCCTGCAACCTTTCTACCTTGTGTCCAGGTTCAGTCCAGGTCTACTTTCTCATATTTTAGCTGGGGCTTCCAGGAAGTCTTGGCCCCTACCAATGCAGTAATAGAATGGGAGTGCTTGCAAAGGGTTAACAAAATTCCAGAGTATGTTCTATATTTGTATTAACAAACTAAACATAGGGTCAGATATTGTCATGTTGGGAAGGCCTACACTAGCAATAGGTGTTAGAAAAATTCCTTCTCAATATGGAGAACATCGATGTCTGTGCTGTGACAGAAACCTGGTTCAAGGCTCCTGAGAGCACCCCAGCACTAACAGGTTTCACCTCATATCATGCGTTCCGGCCCCAAAATCCGGACAACACCAAGAAAGGAGGGGGGGTGTCCATATTCATAAAGGACACCCACACCTCAAGGTTGGTGGCAACGCACGATGCATCGGAGACCATCCAGGTGCAATTAACCATAGGCAAGACTGCTCTGCAATTTGTAGCATGTTACAGGCCACCCTCTCAAACTCAGGAAACTCACATGGCCTTCCTGAAAACATTGGAGGGATAAA
The DNA here is from genome assembly GCF_019279795.1 of Protopterus annectens. Lineage (NCBI taxonomy): Eukaryota > Metazoa > Chordata > Ceratodontiformes > Protopteridae > Protopterus > Protopterus annectens. Next base: position 1,779,683,995 of record NC_056732.1, read on the forward strand.
TGTATCTCCAAACACCATCATACTAGGTGACTTCAACTACCCTAATATAGACTGGGAACACTACTCAAGCCCGAACACTCTAACCCAAAGATTCCTGGAGTTCATAAACTCAAATGCCATGGAACAACTAGTCACCATCTCCACAAGAGGAGAAAACATACTTGATCTCATCATCACGAACATGGGATCAAAATGTTCAACACCGGAAGTATACCCCTCACTGGTGAGATCAGATCATAAACTAATCTCGCTGGAGGTCCTCATCCCGACCCCACCTGAAACAAAAAAGACCACAGTGAAAAACTTCTCAAAAGCCGATTTCACACTTCTAAAAACTAGTGTGGTCTCCTTTAAGGCCCCTGAGCCAGTGGTAAACATTACTCAAACCGCTGAATCACTTACAAATGCCTTCTACCAGCACCTACAGGACTGCAATGATCAGGCAATCCCAAACAAAACTAAGACTCTCTGTACCAAAGGCAAGCGTCCAGTCTGGTGGACCCCAGCCATAAACAACCTCTACAACAAAAGGAGGAAGCTACTACAAGATAGAGCAAAATCCTTGAAAGGTAAGACACCTTTGATCATTATAAGTAAAAAACTAAGAGCTCTCATAAAATCATCCAAGGCAAATTTTGAGAGAAAAATCGCCAAAGACTCTAAAGACAATCATAAGGCCTTCTTTAGCTATGTTAGAAACCTAGGAGGAAACTCCCAGATATGCTCAGAATTAGTTCAAAATGATGTGAAAATTACTGAACCTACACACATTGCTAACATACTGGCTGACAGGTTCAGTGCAAACTTCTCCCCAAAAGGAGAGATACCTATTCCAGAGGATTGTAGCCCCCAAACATCTCCAACGCCCAGGTGAGAACTGCCTCACTAAGGCAAAAACACAGCATCCATGGGACCGGATGGTGTCCCCGGCTGTGTGCTTCATGAACTCAATGAGGAATTAAACCCACAGTTAGGACAGCTGTTTAATCTTAGCCTCACCTCAGGATACTGTGGTCCCACTTCATAAGGGCGGTGCCTTCACAGACCCTGGAAATTACCGCCCCATTAGCTTGACAAGCCTTATCTGCAAAGCCATGGAGAGGATCATAATGGAACTCATAAATAAAGACATAGGGAACTTGCAGACTTTGGATCCAACCCAGCTTGGCTTTGTCAAAGGCAGATCCTGCCTCTTAAACTTGGTTGACTTTTTCAAGACAGTCACCAAGGCCATTGATGAGGGAAAGGCAGTCCATACAGCCTACCTCGACCTGGCAAAGGCCTTCGACACAATACCCCACTCAGGTATCATCGAAAAACTCATCAGCTTGAATGTAAACCCATACATCACAAGATGGGCTGCAAACTGGCTAAGTGACAGAACCCACAGGGTCAGAGTTGCTGGAGCCATGTCAGACTCAAAGCCTGTCACAAGTGGTGTCCCACAGGGCTCAGTCCTGGGTCCACTCTTGTTCGGCATCTACTTTTCTGAAGTACAAGCAAACACAGGAGGGTTATGGCTGACAAAGTTTGCAGATGACTGCAAACTGGGCCATAGTCGAAAACACATCTGACACAGATATCCTCCAGAAGGGCCTCACAGAAACGGATAACTGGTGCCAGAGCCATGGCCTGAAGTTAAACGCCAAAAAATGCATAGGCATACCCTTCGGGAAAAACAAGGTTACCCCTAGCTACCATATAGGTGGCAATCCACTGAGCACAGAAAAGTCATCAGGGATCTGGGGACCCAAGTTGACAGTAGTCTTTCGTTTGACACTCATGTTGCTAAAGTAGTTAGGAAAACCTTCTATATCGCCCACCTGATCATGAAGGGATTCACAACTAGATCAAGGGAGGTCATCATCCCCCTGTACTCATCACTCATTAGACCTATGATTGAGTACAATGCCCGTTCGAATGTATCTGACCAGACACCTGATGCAGCTTGAAAGGCCCCAAAAGTTCCTCACCAAAAGGATAAAGGGTCTCAAAAATATGTCTTATGCTGCCTGACTGAAAGAACTCCAGCTCTATTCAGTCTCATACCGCTTGCTCAGAGGTGACCTGTGCCTGACATATAAGGCCATGTCAAACCCAGATTCGATGAATATGCTTCACCTCAAAAAATCTAGATCCCTCAGAACCACAAGGGCGGGAGACTTAAACCTTGACACGGTTATAAATAGAACATGCTGGAGGGACAGATTCATCACCCAGAGACTCCCTATGCTGTGGAACAAAATCCCGGTACATGTGAGGCAGAGCACCTCGCTGGCCTTGTTCAAGAGGAATCTTGACCAATGGATGGGAGATCGCAGATATACCCCAGGGATTACTTCAGTGTCACTGCTTGACAGAGGCACAGAAAAATGATAGGCATAGTTTTTATTCAAACTAAAGGGGTGGCGAAAGCCACATAACTATGGGCTGGGCTTATAAATGCCCTTGGGCAGATAGACTAGTATGAACCTATGAACCTATGAACCTATGATGCTAAACACACTTGGTTAAGAAAAATAGCACCTTAATCACTATATATCTGTTACTTAGAGTTTTCGCAACTCTATAATAATTTCTTTCTTGGCTATTCCACAAGCACAACTCAACTCTGATCAGAAGTTTCATAACAAGTTATAGAAGTAAGCTCAGCCTTTCTACTGATGGTGTGAGTATAATTGCAGGTAGTCCCTCTTCTCATTCACGTGTCCCCTGGAACTAGCATCTGGTGCTTTGAGGTAATGACTAACACATAACTTTACATGAATGAAAGTTTGATATCTGTATTCAGGTTTTGCACAAATGGCATGGTAATGGAGAAAAAAAATAATAATTTAAAATATGTTAGTACAGTGAACTTTTATAGAAAAAGATACCAACAGACAATTTGAAGAACTGGCACCTAGTACCTTATTGAATACAGGATAGAAAATAATGGTGGTGTTGTTTCACTTACAGGTTTATAGGTAAGTACTAGGCTAGCTGCCCTTGTGGGCTATTTCAAGTGTATCCAATTTCCATTTCAATGTTCAGAATTAAACCCTATACCTTGTGTCTGTGAGGCAAGTACCATAACCACCATACCAACTACCAACCCCTTGGCAGCTGAAACTAGTTTTGCTTGAGCAACAGAAGATTAAGGAGTAGTTAGCAGCTAGATGGAACTAGATAAACGGGGATTTCCTGTATGTAGAAACTTTGCAGAGGATAAATATAAGTTCAGCTATAGCTTGGAAGACATTTTGTGAAGTCTGTATAGAATATAGCTGATTATGATTGGGTCTCCAGTCATAACATGCTTATTATTTGCTTAATACATAGATACCAAGAAATTTACCTCAAGATTTGAATCTTGGCAGCCATGTTGGGACTGCATTGTAAGGGCTATAATCAGAGACCAAATCACAATTCTTTGTAGTGCATGGAACTTTATCTGCTGTACGTACTACCAGTTACAGCAGAAGGACAAATAAAGAGAAATTGTTATAGCATGAAACATTTTACAGGCTTTAACACCTGGAAAACCAGTTAGCACTGTCAGACAGCAGCTTATATCCCAATTTCTTTGATTAAGAATTCTGGACAAATAAATCAGATACAATTCAGTCATATGGACAGGTGCTCCTCTGTAGAAGTAATGGCTTTAAAAATGATAGATATGTTATTCTGCCACAGTTCTGTCTATATCTGTGGTAGAATGAAGTTCTTACAGTTTTTAAAAGTTAAACAAAAGAATAAAAAGGCCACACAGATAAAATATTAAGTGAAAACTCGAAGAAAGGCTCAGCTAACCTAGAGTGTTCATTGTGTAATACCTTAAACCTCGTGTAGTGGAAGCCCATGGGATATCTGCAAATGAACTCTTACAGACATACCAGTGTTTCAGCTATTTTTTAACTCTTTATTAGTACATTCAGGCCTATAAAATGAAACCCCACTAGCTATAGACATGCCATGTTTTGTCCTTTTTCTGATCTCATCAGTACGCATAAGTGGATTGTTTGGCTATAGTTTGGATACACAGATGTCAATAGCCACTCATCAGGATCAATGACAGTATCAAAGAGTAATTACTTCTACCCATGCAAAAAGCAGAGCAGACTTTTAATCCCATGCCATTCAAATGGAAGCAAAACTAGATGAGATGGAGAACAGAGAATGATGCAATGATTATTATATCCTGTGACTGTCTGAAAGCGTAGAAAGACTGGATACTTTTCTATTTATTAAAGAAGAGTTGCAATTACACCTGCATACTGACCATTTACTGGTCATAGAGAGTACCCAGAGGATACAATCAGGACAGTGCAGTAGTGCAGCAGTTAACATTGTCGTTTCTCAACAAGAGGTTCTCTGCTTCAATTCTCAGCTGAAGTGGCTTGTGTGTGTGGAGTCTGCATGTCCTCCCTACACTTGCATGGGTTTCTTCCAGGTGCTTTGGTTTCCTCCCATATTCCAAGGACATGAAACTGGAGCATTTTTCCACAGGCCTCTTCTGAAGATAAATAAATAAAGTATCCAAGACATTTTATTTTTAAATGCATTGATTTTAATGATAGAGTGCTCATTTTAAGAAAGGCAAGGGAATTGAACACTAATATAAAAGTAACTAGCTATCCAGTCAGGATAGTCCCTGTCTATAGCAGATCACTTTTTTTCTAAGTGCAGAGTGTAAGCACCTTACTTAAAATGAGCTCATAAGTTGGTATTTGGTGTAAATCTTAGACACTCAGCCATTCTCCAAATAACTAAAGGAACACAAACTTACCATTTCATCCTCCTGGAAGATACTGAAGGATTTTCTGTGGAACTGGGAGGAAACCATAATAAATTCTAAGCAGAAACCCTTAAACAGTCAGTAAGAACCACTGATATAAACAGAAGAGAGAGAAAGCCCTTAATACTCTGCCACTAAGAAAGGAAAACCTGTCAAAAAATAAAGTTCAAAACAAGCTAACCACAGTGGGGTAAAACAAAAGTTATTTAAAGTGACAACTATAACAGACCCTCATAGTAGTCAAGAGATGATCTACACTCAGCAGAGCAATCCCAGGGATATTGGAGGTCAGGATTTAACTATTGAGGACAACCAAGAGATAAAAGCTAGCTGGTTGGGTACTTATTTATTTATTATTTATTTTTTGTTAACCGGGAAAATCCAGCTGATCTGGGTCTATTTTCAGAGGAGGCCCGGGGAGAAAAGCTCCGAACATATAAGTCTAGTAACAGTTACAAAACATATTACATTAACAAGTAACAAATATAACATGAACACAATAAAAAAGTTATACATACAAATTCTAATTTAGGTTCATAGGTAAATAGGTAGGTACTAGGCTATTGGCCCTAGGGCCTATTTAAGCCTAGACAAAAAGGTACCCTGGCTTTCGCCACCCAAGAAAATAATTTTCCTGTGCCCCTGTGCAGCAGAGCCACAGAAGTGATCCCCGAGGTGAATTTCCCATTTCCCATCCAATCATCAAGATTTTTCTTGAAGAGTGCTAATGAGGAGCTCTGTTTGACATAGATAGGTAGTCTGTTCCAGAGTATGGGAAGTCTCTGGGACAGGAATCTATCCCTCCAGCATGTTCTGTTTATTGTAGTGACAAGGTTTAGGTCCCTACAGCATGTAGTTTGGAGGGATTTCTTTAAGTGGAGCATGTCCAACAGCTCTTAGTATGACATATCTTTGTATGTTAGGCAAAGATTGCCTCTGAGTAGGCGATATGCGACTGAGTAAATTAGGAGTTTTTTGAGATGTTCTGCATAGGGTATCTGTTTGAGGCCAGTAATCCTCTTTGTGAGGTATTTCTGTGGCCTCTCCAGTTGTTGTAGATGTCTTGTGAGGTACATACCAAAAGGGGCACTGTACTCTATAATGGGTCTAATGAGTGATGAGTAGAGGGGAACAATGAACTCTTTTTTTCTGGATAAGAAACCTTTTGTGATGAGGTTTGCCACGTAGAAGGATTTTCTGACCACTGTGGCAATGTGATTATCAAAGGAGCGACTACTGTCCACCTGTGTCCCAAGGTCTCTTATCAGACTTTCGGTGTTAAGTAGACTACCACCTATGTGGTAGTTCATGGGTGCAGAGTTTTTACCAAAGGGGATGACAATGCACGTTTTGGCATTGAGCTTCAGGCCATGGCTTTGACACCAGACATCTGTCTCAGTGAGGCCCTTTTGTAGGATGTCCACATCATTAGGAGTTTCGATTATGGCTCCCGGTTTGCAGTCATCTGCAAACTTCGTTAGCCAAAGAACTTCTGTGTTAGCCTGTACTTCAGAGAAGTATACCAAACAGGAGAGGAGCCAGGACTGAACCCTGTGGTACCCCACTTGTCACTGGTCTGAAGTCAGATTTGGAGTCTGCTACTTTCACAGTGTGGGTTCTGTCCGTGAACCAGTTGGCAACCCATCTTGTGACATAGGGATTTATACCTAGTTTAGTGGGTTTATCTATAATTCCAGAGTGGGGGATGGTATCAAAAGCCTTGACGAGATCTAGATAGGCTGCGTGAACCACCTTACCCTCATCTATGGCTTTGGTGACTGCTTCAAAGAAATCTATCAAGTTTAGGAGACATGATCTGCCTTTTACAAACCTGAAACTGGGCGGGGTCCAGAGTTTGGAGATTAGCAATGTCTTTGTTTATGAGCTCCATGATGATACATTCCATGGCCTTGCAAACCAGGCTCGTCAGGCTAATGGGGTGGTAGTTCCCGGGGTCTGTTGTGGCTCCCCCTTTGTGGAGTGGGATAACTGTCACGGTGCGCCATTCAGTGGGCACAAAGCCTGAGGTGAGTCTATGATTGAACATGGTACTTAGGTGGGGTGTCAGTTCGTTCTGTAGTTCATGTAGAACGCATCCTGGGATATTGTCAGGTCCCATGCATGCTGTGTTCTTGGCTTTGGATAGTGTGTTTTTTGCCTGTGCAGCCATGATTACAGGAACTTTACATTCTTCCAGTATAGAGATGGGCCCTCGAGGGGCTGAGAGGGGGGTAAAGTTAGCACTGAACCTATCTGCCAGGATGTTGACAATATCATTTGGTTCTGTATATTTAGTGCCATTGTGCTGTAACATTGTGTGTTTTTGCAATTAGCTTTGGAGGATTTTATGAGGGATCTCAGCTTCTTACTGAGGCTGACCAGGGAGCTCCTCTTGTCATGGGATTTTACTCTTTTTTGCAACAGTTTCTTTCTTCTGTTGTAGAGTTTGTTTATGGCAGAGGACCACCAGATTGGCTTCCTTTTTTTGGGGGATAGCATCTTGGTTCTGTTAGGGATAGCACGATCCATGCACTAGTGTAAGTGCTTATGAAGTGCATTTGTGTAGGATTCAGCAGTCGCATCTCTATTGCCCATCTGCATAGGTGTCATGAAGTTTGCCACTTCTGCCTTAAGAAGTGTGAAGTTGGCTTTGGAGAAGTTTTTTACGGTGGTTTCCCTAATGGGGGGTGGGATGTGGATGTCTAGGGTGATTAGCTTGTGGTTGGATCTGACCAACGAGGAATTGACCTTTGGTGTGGAATACTGGTCACCCATGTTGGTAATGACCAGGTCTAGGATATTGCTGCCCCGGTAGGGGTGTGAATAAGTTGATCCAAGGTGTTGGAATTTATGAATTCTAGAAAACGTTGAGCAAAAGAGTTGATACATGAGTAGTTTTCCCAGTTAATGGTGGGGTAGTTGAAATCACCCATTATTAGGGTGGTGGGTTGTACCCTAATATTTTCCAGTGTATCAAGAAATGAGGAGTGGGAATTCTGCGGCATGGTGGGGGGTCTTTAGCAAGCTACAATTTGGATTGCAGTCTTGCCCAGAGTTAGCTGCACTTGGATAATCTTGGATGCATTATGCTGTGCAACTAGCCTGGATGTGTGGATATCCTTAATGAATATGGACATGCCTCTGCCTTTAGTGCTTCAGTCTGGGTTAGGTGGCCGAAAGGTGTGGTATGAATTATAGCCTGGTAATGCAGGGGTGCTCTCTGGAGCTTTGAACCACGTCTCTGTCACTGCACAGATGTCGATGTTCTCCATTTTAAGGAGTGCCTCGAGTGAGTGAATTTTGAGGTTTAGACTTTTAGCATTGAGTAGCATTATCCTCAGATTTTGCTTGCTTGTACCTGTTATGGTGGTGAATTTGTCATTTGAACCTTGCCTAAAAAAGGCACTATAGGGGTGGCAAGAGCCTTAGCCAGTATCCAGAATCCCAAGGGCGACAGATGCAGGCCATCTCTGGCAAAGCATCATGGTCTGTCGATCATGTCATCCCAGGCAGACAAATACTAGATCCCCTTGAATGATACCAGAAGCTTAGCCAATTGTTGAAGTTAATCATTTTATCCTTGTACTGTGGTATCATTCTGGGTGATGGCAGGATGCTACTGGGGGCTAGGGACATACCTTTCTGGGCTATAAGATCGGAGAGCTCCTCCATGTCTCTTTTCATGTAGTCCAGGGACGTACGTCTCAGGTCATTCACACCAACATGTACAATGACAGAGTCATATTTGTACTTGTTGTGGAGTGATTTGAGTGCATGCGTTAAGTGGTGGATCCTGGCACCTGGCAGGCAGCTGACAGTGGATTTCTCCTTGTTTAGCCTGGTGAGTGGAACATCAGTGTGCCTGACTATAGAGTCACCTATGACTAGAGTGTTGGGTACGTTGTTATGCCTTATGGGCTGTGGTTGAGTGGCACACTGAGATTGTGCGCTATGTGTCATTTGGGTTGTGTTGGGGAACGGAATTTGCTTGCGTTTCTGCTTTAGAGATCCCTGTTGCTTGGACAGTTTTTTATTGAGAGCCTCTGCGAATGTAGGTGTGTGTTTTGTGTTTCTAGGTGTGTGTTTTGGTGGTGTAGATTTTGAGGAACTATGTGATGAGTGTGGTATGGTGCAAGTGTTTACATCCTCCTCTTGACTGTCGATTCCAGTCTTGGGTCTAGAGAGCTTTGCTTCAAGTTTGGCTATATAAGTGCATCTCTCATGGGTTGTAGTGTTGGGTGGTAGGAGGAGATGGTTGTCTGTGTATATGAGGCAATTACTGCATTGCCCCAAGATGCTCAAATTCATCAGGTAGCCAGGAGAAAACACCGGGAGTTGACCCTTAGACATACCTGGATAGGTGTTTATTTATTAAGTACTAAAAACTACTTTCCTCTAGACAAGTGAGGAAAGTTGAGTGCTGTAGTAATTTGTAGCTTATTTAGTGCTTACAATGAGTTCTGAACAAATGCTGAGCTCAAAGAAACAGGTTTGAGTGTGAAACTAAAAAACTGGCTAGTTTTAAAAAAACAAAATTAAGCTAGAAGACTTCTCTCCAACGCAGAAAGGTTTGGGGGCTCAGAAGCTTACAAATAGTCCTGGATACAGCAAATCTGTATGTGGACTAGAGTACTTACAGGAAAGGCAGGAAACAAACTTAGAATTTTTTTTTCTTTTTTTCCCCAAATGCTCTCTTTGTACACAGTAGGAGTGCCTGAAATCAGAATATGACCTCACTGCACTCAGTTGACTGAGCAAATGAGATGGGCCCAGAAGAAGTATCCAAATACAAATTTACAAGAGAGGCATGCAATTTCAAAGCCACCAAGATTAACACCAAAACAAGAACAGGGACAGGGGGTGGGAACTAACTGTAGAGACAGAGAGCCACAATTTTCAGTTCAATTAATATTGCGTAAGAAACAAGTTAGATTATAACAGTTAAGCTGAATTACTAAAATACTTACTATGAAAAGACTAGTCAAAGAATTTACATGATAGGGCATGTCGAGATATTCTAAGGTGATTAGCTTAGACTAGGATAGTTGACATATTAAGATAAGGTGTAAGAAACGTCAATGCATATGGTTTGACGTAGGTTCAGTTTTGGTTAGAAAAGTCCAGTTATAGGAAGAAGGTGAATTAAGTTATACATGGGCAGATACAAGTTTCCAGTAGATGTGATTTAAGAAATTGTTTGAATTGAGTAACATTTGTGGCAGAGGTAATAGGGGTGGGGAGGTTGTTCCCGGCCTTCGCTATGATACGTGAGTAGAGAGATTTTCCAGCAATGTTATTGGCCCCTGTGGTACAGAGGAGAGTTTTATTTTTAGAGCAAAGGGGGTGAGTAGTAGTTTAGTGAGTGAGCAGGTGTTGTAGGCCAGGAATTTTTTCCGGATTGGTAAGGATATTGAATGTGGTAGTCAGCTGTTGATAGGTGAGTAATTGGGATAATTCAAGCCATTTAAGGTTTCTTAATACTTGGTAAGTGATGGGTTCTGAATGGGGAGTTACTGGCGAATTTTGCAATTTTATTGTAGCAGGATTCAATTTTGTCTATATTGTTTTTTCTAATGTGGGTTAGTACTGGAGCTGTGTATGTGAGTGTAGACAGAAGGTGAGTTTGGGCTAAGGTGATTCTTGCTTTATCAGTGAGAAATTTTTGTGCCAATAAAGAGATCCCATTTTTTTATGGACCTTTTGGATAATTTGTGCTACGTTAATATCAAAGTAGAGATTTTTATCAATTTCTACCACGAGGAGTTTGGTGTTGGTTGAAGGAGTGATTAGAGTGCCATTTTTGGATGAGATGGAGAAGGTTAGGGGAGTAGATTTGGATTTGTTTGGTGTAAATAGAAGTAATTTAGTCTTGTTGGGGTTAAGGATAAGTTGGATATCAATCATCCAATTTTCAATAGCAGGGAAGGATTCTTGGGCCAGTTGGTGTAGGGTAGAGAGAGATGGGGCTGCACAGATGAGTGTCGCATCATCAGCATACTGTACAAGGGAGGCTTGTTGTGTGGCAGTGTACAGGTTATTAGTGAATGTAGAGAAAAGGAGTGGACTGATTATTGACCCTTGTGATATTCTTATGGAATTGGGAAGTAGAGGAGATAGAGCCTCTTGCCATTGGACAGACTGCTGTCTATTGGTGAGGTAGCTGTTAAACCAGGATATGGTAGGGGTAGCAAAGGATAGGGATGTGAGGGTGTCTATGAATTCTGGGTGTGACACCATGTCAAATGCTTTGGACAGGCCCAGGAAAGTAGCAGATACAAAATTGTTTTTGTTCCTATGTTGACTAATTTGATTTGTAAAGGAGAGAAGTGCAGTAGTTGACTGTGATGTGGGCCAAAGCTGTGTTGCATGGGGGAGAGAAGATTATATGTGCTCAGATGTTGCATGACTTGAAAATGAATACATTTTTCAAGGAGCTTGGATAAGGGTGACAGTATGGCTATTGAGCGGTAGTTGGAGAAGTCATAGCAGTGGCAGCCTTTATGTAGTGGTATAATGTAGGATATTTTCCAAACCTGGGAGATGTAGGCTTCCTGGATGTACCAGTTGAGGATTGAAAGCAGATAAGCCAGTGAGTCAACTGCCATTTTTAGAAAGGTAGCAGGTACACCATCTGCAGCTAAGGTAGTAGGTTTGAGGTTTGAAAGGAGTTTTTTGATTTTAGTTGTTGTGACAGTTGAGAAATTGAAGGGGGGTAAATTATTTGGTGTTGTAGTAGGGTTACTTGGTTGGTTCATGTTTGAAGATGTAGGTGTGGGAATATTTTTGGATATCTAGGTGGACAAAGCCTGTATTGAAAATATGAAATGTTGGTTAAATTGGGAAGCAATCTCGTACTTATCATTATGTGTAGAGGTGGGGGTAGGGGTTTTTGTTTTACCAGCTTTTAAGAGGGAGTTGATGGAGTGCCAAAACTTTTGGGGGGTTTAGAGTACTTGTTTTGGAGACTTAAAAAGAAGTTTTGTTTGTCTAGTTTGGTCTTTTATTTGGCTAGATTCCTAAGTTGTTTATAGTTTTGCATGGCCTGGTTAGAACTGTTGTTTTTCCATGCTTTCCAGGCACATCTCTAGATTTGAGTAGTGCTCTAGTATCCCTATGCAGCCAAGGAGTGTAATTTGCTTTGGCTCTTATTTTCCTAATAAGAGCTACAGAGTTTAGAACATTGATAAACATATTGTTGAAATAGTCAACTGCTTTGTCTAGACCTAGGGTTAGTAGGTGAATCCAATTGCATTGTTTTAAGGTGTCATTTGGGTCCTTTTGGTTTACCTTATGAATATGCCAGACCTGTCTGTAAATTCCTCATCATCCACAAAGGAGACTGAGAAGATCTTGCATTAACATTATGATGTGCAGGCAGCATATTTCAGGATAAATTAAATGTATGCCATAAGCATGTGTCATATGAATTATTCAGATGAAAAGTTCAAGTTGATATAGGGGATACAGGAGTTATTTTTTTTTACCGTGATCCTCACATATGGAGGCATAAATAAAAAGAGAATTAGCATTTCTTTTTTTTCTGTGGTGTGCACTAGTAACTGAGTTAAGATGGCAGATGCAACCCAACCCATACAAGACAACATGCAAACTATCCGCTCTTCTTTGGATTTAATAATGCAGCTTCTCCAAAAGACAACGGAAGATATCCAACAGATCAAGCCCACCACAGTAGATGGTAATCTGATTATTTTCAGATATGGATCAATACCATTCAAGCCACTCATCAGAATGAACTAAAGACTTCTCCAAAAGACAGGTCTATATTACAAGATCGAATGTTTAGGTGATCGAACACCTAAACATCGAACTTGTAATATTGAACCTAAAACTATCAAACGTCGAACGGAAAGACATCCTTTAGCCATGAAAATAAAAAAATAAATTTACACCCAAACTAAGTTGGGAGTTCTCCCCCCACCCCCCTAACTAAATATACCAACTCTGAGATCACTCTACAACAGGCAAAATGGCAAAATCTGTTGAATGGCCAAGGGAAATCTTTGCCTGCATTAAATCGTCCGTTGCCATTTTTTGCTTTCAATATTACAAGTCAGATGTTTAGGTGTTCGATCACCTAAATATTCGATCTTGTAATATAGACCCCCAAAATACAATGGAAGATATCCAACAGTTCAAGCCCACCACAGTAGATGATTATCTGATTATTTTCAAATATGGATCGATACCATTTAAGTCACTCATCAGAATGAACTAAAGAATCAAAGTGGGATTACTTCTGTACCCACACAAAAAGCAGAGCAGACTTTCAATCCCACACCAGTCAAATGGAAGCCAAACTAGATGAAATAGAAAACAGGGAAAGATGCAACAATCATTGTATCCTAGACCTTCCTGAAGGAGCAGAAGGGCTGGATACTTTACTTCTTCTTTTCTTTTTGGCTGCTCCTGTTAGAAGTTGCCACAGTGGATCACTGGTCCACAGAACGAGTAGCAGTAGAATTTTACTGTTTTGAGTTGCCAGCCTGGTGCCCAACCTTCTTCAGAAGCCACACACACACACATACTCACACCCAGGGTCAGTTTAGAATGTCCAGTCCACCTGCAGCATGTCTTGGAAATGTTGGAGGAAACCAGAGCACCAGGAGGAAACCCACATGAACACAGTGAGCACATGTAGACTCCGCACAGAGCCCGGATACTTTACTATTTATTAAAAAAGAGCTGCAGTTACTTCCACATATTGAACATCTACAATCATAGAGAGAGCCCACAGAATGCAATTAAGGCAAGTAAACTCAATGTGTCTAAGGCATTTTATTTTTAAATGCCTTGATTTTAACGATAGGGAGCTCATTTTGGAAAAGCAAGGTAGCTGAACCCTAATACTATGTACATCCTTCAACATTTCTCCTGTCATCTAGTTCACAGAGATACCATAACAAATATATCATAAAATTAAAGCTAGCTATAACTGCCCCGGACAACTTTCCTGGTGAATATCTGAACTAGCCACTGTGGCTATTGTGTATCCAGTTTCAATTATAATAAATTGATCCATATTAGAAAATAAAGTCTCCTCATTATGGAAAAAAGAATTGATCATTCCACTGCACAAAGGTAGCATTAATACAGAAACTATAGGCAATTGCCATTTTATCTACCCTATCAAAAATATTAGAAAAATCTATTCATATGCAACATCTCAACTATCTCATAGATACCCAACTTTTGTCTACAACCCAACATGGTTTCCATCAGTGTCACATCACAACTACTGCTTTGCTGAATTTTGTTAATACTGTGAATACCCAAAGAAATGCTAGAAGCCTAGTCTCCATTATCTTCCTAGACCTATCCAAAGCTTTTGATACTGTTACCCACCAGAAACTCCTGCTGCTTTCCCTGACTTCATTTTCCTTAGTGCTGTTCTTACTTCTTCTATGGTGGGCTTCTCCTATTCTTATCATAGGCTGTCTCTGGAGCAGTACAGCTTCTGTGGGGGTTTTCTTCATTCAGAAGCTGCTGGAAATACTCCTTCCATCAGACTTTGATGCCCCGTGGACTGTTGAGCAGGTTGTTGGCATCCCTTATGAAGGGTGTCTGATTATCTTCTTTATCTTTCTATTTTTGTCTTGTAACCTGATACAGTTTCTTTGTGCCATCTACTAGGTCCCTTTCCAGAAGATGTTAGAGTACTTTTGCTGCCTTGATCTTTGCTATTGCAGCTAGTCTCTTAGCTTTTTTGTTAGCCAACCAGTAGTCCTTTTAGCCTGGTCTGTCTTTTCTATTTCCCACTTTTTCCTGCACTCCTTCTTTCTTTTGATGACTTCTTGGACTTCTGTATTCCACCACCAGCTTTTCTTATATACCTTATGTCCATATCTGGCTTGGCTGCATATCTGTTCTGTAGTCCTCACACATGCTGTTTTGAAGCACTGCCATTCTTCTTCAGCTCCACCCATTTCCTCTTTTTCTTTTTTTCTTCTTTTTCAAACACCTTTATTCCATTATCACTTTATGCCACAGGCAAATTTACATTCATATAAAAGTAATCAAATTATATTAACATAACAAACATTACAGAGTCCTGAGTATTTCCTTGAACTGTTGTGCTTTCTCTTCAGTCAACCTCCAAATCTTCAGCCTGGTCTCTGTTGACTTTAGGGCCTTCTCTGACAACTGCTTGCAACTGATTGTGGCAACCAGTGGTTTATGCTGTAGTCTGACTGTTTCACTAAGGATGGCTTTGCAATCACCAATTCTACCCCAATCTCCTTTCTTTACAAGGAAGACGTCTACCTGAGTTGCATGTTGGCCACTCTTGTATGTGATCTTGTAACTGTCTCTTTCTTGCTGAAACATAATTTGACCACCATCAAGCAATTTGCCAGAAAGAAGTCTAAAATGGGCTCGCCTTCTTTATTTGTGTTACCCCACCCATGTGCAACCAGGCAGTCTTCATATCCTGTTGTGTTTGTCCAGATATGTACATTCAAGTCACCCATTACCAACACCAATTCATGGTGTCCTGCTTTATCCTACAACCAATGTCTGAATGTACTCTTTTCTTCACTGCCACAACACTGCTGTGTTGCATCGACTGAGATTATGAATACTGCCCTATCATTAGGCTGGAGTCTAATTACCATGAGTCGGTCACTAATTCTGACATCCCTCACTGCCTTCTGAAGGCTGTTCCTCTCTCATCATAGTTCCCATACCATTTCCAGCCTGTCCTTCTCCTGAGTAGTAGACTCTGAATCCCAAGCCAAATGGCTTTGCTGCACTGCCCTTCCATCTTGTCTCCTGCATACATAGGATGCCCAGCCTCCTCCTTAGCATCATGTCATCCACTTCCATGCTCCATCCTGTCAGTGAACCTACACTGAGTATACCGATTCTTAGTTCATGTTTGGCAGGTTGGCTGGTTTTATGCCCAGTTTCCACTCAAAAGAGCTATCCCAAGTAACCCAAGCTGGGCAGCTGGACACCAATCAGTTCCTAGTTTATTGACCCAGGACTTCTGGGTTTTACAGCATGCACACACTGGCCAATAGGGACACATATACCCCTTCCACATTTAGAAAGGGTCCCTGGCATAGGGTTGAGTAGGCCAGGTCCTCAACCCACTCATCAGTGGCAAATACACATGGCCATTTGGAGACATTATTCAACATGACTGGATGACCTACAGCCATATTTTATACCTCTGAGTTGCTAGACTTGCCACAGGATGCAGTCTGTGATTCATGTTCTCCTATCTAGGGGATATTGCGCACCACAGTAGATGCCCAAAGCGGTTGGTCTATACAACTCCTCCCCCTATAAGAAACCATCTAGAGTCTGTCTCGTATAAATATATGGTGCCAAAATCATGGACTGAAACTAAAGTCCAAAAAATGCATCATTGTACCCTTTGGGATGTCATCTACACCAAGGAACTACCACATTAGCAATACAACCCTAAGAGTTGATCCAGTTGTTCAGGATTTGGGAATTTATGTGGACAGTGACCAAATCTTTTCACCAGCATGTGTCTATTGTTTTAAAAAGGTCATTCTATACTGCACAGCTTATACATAAAGGGATTGAGTCTAGATCCAGGGGATGTCATTGTCCCCCATTACTCATCCCTCATTAGGCCAATTATTGAATATAATGTCTCAATTGGCATGTATCTGTCCAGACACATGCAACAACAGGAACACCCATGAAGATACCTTACTAAAAGGATATAAAGGCCTAACAGCATATCCTACATGAACCAACTCAAAGCCCTGTCACTATATTCAGCATCCTAGAGACTTCTAAGAGGTGATCTGCGTCTGGCACACAAAGCATCCTCTGACCCATTACTGATGGATTTACTGCACATCAGCAAGTCAGATGGCATCAGAAATACATAATCTAAAGATCTAAGCGTCTTCTGCAATATCAACAAAAGAGTTCGGAGGGACACGTATATCTCATAGAGGATACTGATGCAGTGGAACAGACTCCCCATCCACATAAAACACATTTATCCCTGACATATCCAAACACAACTTAGATCTATGGATTGGAAACAGAAAAGTTACCACATGACTGCTCCCTGTACTACTAATGAACAGAGGCAGTGGACAGAGGCAGCTCTTAAATGCTTTATCCCATACATGAGTCCCCTATGGTATCAGCTCTTAAATGCTTAATCCCGTGCATGGGTCTCCTATGGCATTATCTCAATTATTCTCATTGGGGATGATATATAATTATCAGCCATGGGATGGTTATGCCAATCTATACCAAATGGGATAGGTTATTATGAGCACAAAAAGGGAAATTGGGCAGGCTTAAAATGGCTGCAACAGCAGCTAGCCTAGTACTGACCTATGAACCTATAAGTCAACCACACAAAATTACAGTGTGTCATCAGAGGTGACCAGTTGAAAATCTGACATAATGTATCACATATGGATAGAAAAACATCACAAACTAGGTGTGTAAAACAGAGTAAAAACCTACTTCAGTGACATAACTCTGCAGTCTCTATTTTCTTACTCCCATATCTCCACTATGCTGCTCCAAACTTCAGTAACCTTTAAGCCCTCACGCCTGTCCAAACTTGTGCAATTTTATAATAAAATGGCCAAATGTGCAAAAAACAATAAAAATATAATACATTACTGACTAGCCCTCAGAGAATTAAAAGGGTTAAAACTACCAATTCAAGTAGTTCTTTCTCATCTAACTAAAATACACAGACTTTTCTATGAGACAATTTCCTAGCCCTTAACAACTTAACACAAAAACTACTCAACAACAGAATGTTATGCTGTAGAGGAAAATCACTAATCAGTATAAACAAATCCTCTAATACTGCAGGGGAAACTCCATATTCAAGTAGTGCAACTAAACTGTGGAACGACATCCCAGTAGCAATGAAATCTATTCAGAATGCAGACTCATTTAAAACACAACTACAGCTTTACCTGTTGAATCAATGGATCTGCTTCTGTACATCTCCAGGGTAAATGTCGCTGTTGTCTTCGGCTTGCCATATTGCCAAACCACTTCTCTTCATTCAGAAACCTGTACTCCACAACCTCTCCAATATCTGAAGAGTTTTACTAGCATCTCCCATCAATTTACCTGGTTTTGTAGCACTACTTATACTCACCTGTATACTTATCTTATAATAGCCATATAAATAATTGTCTCTGACCCTGATTTACACCCCATCTATTAACTACAGTGTTAAAAATGAGGCAATGTTACAACTGCCTCATGTACACAGACAACCCTCTCCTCCTCCCAACAAACTCCAACACATGTGAGAGATTCAACCATATAGCCAAGCTGGAGGCTAAGCTCTCTCAACTCCGTACTGGCGTAACCAGTCAGAAGGAGAAGGAAACCACACTCACTATAATTCCAGTCTCACATAGACCTACCACGACTGCAAACCAAACACATAAACACACAAAAACATACTCAGAGGCTCTAAATAAAAATCTGTCTAAGCAGCAGAGACCTCCAAAGCAGACACCCAAGCAACCTCTACCCCAAAACAAAACACGTGCATCACATAGCTCACAAAGCCAGTGTGCCAAACAGTCACAGCCATTAAGGCTAAACAACACACCTGATACACTTGTAATAGGTGACTATCAGCACACTGACGTCCCGCTCACCAGGCTGAACAAGGAGAAGGTCACAGTGAGCTGCCTGTCAGGCGCTAGGATCTGCCACGTAACACACACACTGAGGTCACTCCAAGGCAAGTACAAATATGACTCAGTCGTTGTCCATGCTGGTATGAATGACCTGAGACGTACCTCCCTGGACTACATGAAAAGACACATAGAGGAGCTCTCTGAGCATGTAGCCCAGGCCGGTATGACCCTGACCTTGAGTAGCATCTTACCCTCACCAAGAATGATGCCACAATATAAAGACAAGATGATCATTTTCAACAATTGGCTTAAGTATTGGTGTCATTCAAAGGGCATCCAATGCCTGTCAGCCTGGGATGACATGCTTGACAAGTCACGATGCTTCACTGTGGGCAGCTTGCACCTGTCACCCCTGGGCTTTCGGATATTGGCAAAGGCTCTTGCTACCCCCATAGTGCCATTTTTAGGCAAGGCTCAAAAGACAAACCCACCTCCATAGGTATCAAAAGGGATAAGAAACTAAGAGTAATGTTACTCAACGTCAGAAGTCTAAACCTCAAGATGCACGCACTCGAAACTCTCCTTAGCAAGGAAAACATCGATATCTGTGCAGTAACAGAAACCTGGTTCAAGGCTCACAAGAGCACCCCAGCACTACCAGGTTATACCTCATACCATGCTTTTCGGCCCCAAAACTTAGGCTGAACCACAAAAGGAGGGGGACTATCAATATTTGTCAAAGATACCCACACCTCCAGGTTGGTGGCACAGCACGAAGCATCAGACACTATCCATGTGCAACTAACAGTGGGTAAAACTGTCTTCCAGTTTATAGCCTGCTACAGACCACCCTCCCAAACCCAGGAACCCCACTCAGCCTTCCTGAGAACACTGGAAAATATGAAGGTCTCTCCAAACACCATTATATTGGGCAACTTCAACTACCCAAACATAGACTGGAAGCATTACTCTAGCTCCAACACCCTAGTCCAAAGGTTACTAGAATTTATAAACTTAAATGCTATGGAACAACTTGTTACCACTCCCACAAGAGGGGAAAACATACTGGACCTGATCATCACCAACATGGGGACTCTATGCTCCAGACCAGAAGTGTATCCCTCACTGGTAAGATCATACCATAAACTAATCTCACTGGATATTGACATCCTGATCCCACCCCCTGCCCAGAAAACCACAGTGAAAAACATCTCTAAAGCAAATTTCACACTCCCCAAAACCGAGGTGGAATCCTTCAAAGCCCCCGGGCCTGTGGAAAATACGGCCCAGACTGCAGAATCCTTTATAAATGCATTCTATGAACACCTTCAGGAATGCATGGATCATGCAATCCCAAATAAAACCAAGACCCAATCCTCCAAAGGCAGATGTCCTGTCTGGTGGACCCCAGCCATAAACAAACTATACAGTAGAAGGAGGAAGCTACTACATGATAGAGCAAAATCCCAAAAAGGGAAGGTATCTCTGATTAGTATTAGCAAAAAACTACGGGCACTCATAAAATCGTCTAAGGCCAGCTTCGAGAGAAAAATTGCACAGGATACTAAGGATAATCACAAGGCTTTCTTTAGTTATGTTAGGAACCTGGGTGGGAATTCCTAGATATGCTCAGAATTAGTCCAAAATGACAAAAAATACACCGAACCCATAGACATTGCCAACATCCTAGCTGACAGGTTCAGCGCAAATTTCTCCCCCCCCTCCCCACCAAAAGGGTAAATATCTACCCCAGCAGAGTGCTGCCCCCCTGACATCTCAGATGCTCAGGTAAGAGCCGCCCTCTCCAAAGCAAAAAACACAACATCAATGGGACCAGACGGTGTTCCAGGCTGCGTCCTACATGAACTCCAAGAAGAGCTAAACCCAAACATAAAACTACTGTTCAATCTCAGCCTTACTACAGGATATGTACCCAAAGAGTGGCGTACAGCAACAGTGGTCCCTCTCCACAAAGGTGGTGCCTCATCAGATCCTGGAAACTATCGTCCCATAAGCCTGACTAGCTTGGTCTGCAAAGCTATGGAAAGGATCATCATGGACCTCATAAATAAAGATATTGGGGTCCTACAGACACTGGATTCTACCCAGTTCGGCTTTGTTAAGGGCAGATCCTGCCTCTTAAACCTGGTCAATTTCTTTGAAACAGTCACCAAGGCCATTGACGAGGAGAAGGTGGTCCACACAGCCTACCTGGACCTCGGAAAAGCCTTCGATACAACACCCCACTCAGGCATTATAGATAAGCCCACCAGCTTAAATATAAACCCCTATGTCACTAGATGGGTTGCAAACTGGCTCAAGGACAGAACCCACATGGTTAGAATTGCTGGAGCCATGTCAGACTCCAAACCAGTTACAAGTGGTGTCCCACAAGGCTCAGTCCTGGGACCTCTCTTGTTCGGTATATATTTCTTGGAGGTACAGGCAAACATGGAAGGACTGTGGCTGACCAAGTTCACAGATGACTGCAAACTGGGCGCCATAATCGACTCTCCAGCCGACACAAGCATCCTCCGAAAGGGCCTCATAGAAACAGACAACTGGTGCCAGAGCCATGGCCTCAAGCTAAATGCCAAACAGTGTATAGTCATCCCCTTTGGCAAAAGCAATGTGCCCACAAATTACCACATAGGTGGTAATCCATTAAGTACAGAAGAAGTAATTAGGGACCTGGGGACCCAAGTTGATAGCAATCTCTCATTTGACAACCATGTGGCCAAAGTGGTTAAAAAAACATTTTATATAGCCCACCTAATCATGAAGGGATTCACATCTAGATCAGGGGAGGTCATTGTGCCTCTTTACTCATCCCTCATCAGGCCCATAATTGAGTACAGTGCCCCTTTTGGGATGTACCTTACCAGACACCTGCAGCAACTGGAAAGACCCCAAAAGTACCTCACCAAGAGGATCAAAGGGCTCAAACAGATGCCATATGCTGCCCAGTTAAAGAAACTCCAGCTCTACTCAGTGGCATACCGCCTGCTCAGAGGCGATCTGTGCCTGATGTATAAAGCCATGTCCAACCCGGAATTAATGGACATGCTGCACCTCAGAAAATCCAAATCCCATCAAGCTACGTGCTCGAGAGACTTGAACCTGAGCACTGAAATAAATAGGACATGCTGGAGGGACAGATTCATAACCCAGAGGCTCCCTTCACTCTGGAATAAAATCCCAGTCCAGGTTAGGCTGAGTCCCTCATTGACTCTCTTCAAGAGGAATCTTGATGAGTAGATGGGAGATCGTAGGTTTACCCCGGGTATCACTTCTGTGTCACTGTTAGACAGAGGCACAGTATACTAACCTCGAAAAAGGGCATAGCAAAATGAATTTAAAATGGGTGGCGAAAGCCAAACACACTCTGGCTAGGCTTATAAATGCCCTAGGGCAGATAGCCTAGTATGAACCTATGAACCTATGAACCTATAAACATGTTCTGCCTTACCTCTTTTCTTCTCTCACCTCCTTTTCTTTGATAATTTCTAAGCATCAATCCCATGGTCTATTATCTATCTGACAAACTCACTAATACACCTTTTCAAAAGCTCATATTTCAACATATACTAATGCATAAGTATCTTTTATACTCTAATGGTTGCCTTTACTTTAATATGAATGTAATCTACTAGCAAATGTAAGTGAAATAGTTAATGTATATTATTTAATGTCTGTTAATGTATATTACTGAATGTCTGTTGTGAAATGTTTGTAATATGTCAGAGCTTCTCTCCTCAGGCCTCTGTTGAAAAGGGGCTGTTGTTTCAACTCAGTGAGATAAACCCAATAAACCAAAGCAGAAGAAAAACATAAAATTGATATAGACATGTTTGATATTGTCTATGAGCACCAGGAGAAGAAATATATAAAAATCAGAAGCTTGATATGTTATGTGGTGTGTTTCTTTACCTGGATGAAGAGTCTATAAAGTATTGTTTTATTGTTTACTGAATAACACATCTCCTTTTCACCATATAGAAATCAACTTAAAAAGGTGCTTGTCTGCCATCATTATGTTAGAGATGTAGGCAAACATCAACGATGGAAGAAGGGGAAGCTTTTTCTTCAGTTTACATTCTACACAGATGTTGACGAATATTAAGTATATAATGAATGAACAATGTTATTGCAAAGCATAATGTGAATTCAGCAAAAAACTAAGTGTAATACTATATAAATGGTGTTGAAGTTTTGCAGATGTAATATTAGAAGCCTTGTTAAGCAGAGGGAATAACCCAAGTATATATATATATATATATATATATATATATATATATATTTTTTTTTTTTCCATCAACTACGATATAGTCTATCTTGATGGGGAGAGCATTAAATACAGCCTGAAAAGAGATTTATAGTAAGGATGATATAGCGGTATTTATGTTTATATTTACATTATATAGTTACAACAGTTAATTGAGTATAGGTTTAGCATAAGGATAAGATATTATAATTTCATCATGTTTCCTACTTCTTCCAGGGATAAATAGATCTTGTGTAATGCCCGTTCTCCAGATAGTCCCACTCTGTGTACTACTACATTAAATGTCAAAGGTATTTCACTAGCACTAAAAAGCAAATTGGCCCTAAACTGGATTATTAATCTGAAATCCCACATAATGTTTTTACATGAAATGAAACTGAAAAAGAAAAATGAGACTCGTCTTGGAAAAATGTGGTCTGGTCTGGTATTCTGTAGTAATGTCACCTCATCTATAGCCATATTACACCTCGAGTCTAGTAAAGGTCAAGAGAAGAAATTATAAGAGATAAGGAAGGTAGATAGATAATGCTGAATTATAGATGGGCTGATAAGGGTATTTGGATAATCAACCACCGTTCTGGCCCCAATAATAGCGATGTCACTCCATGGAAGAATGAAATAACTCCTATGAAAAAGCATATTCTTCATAAAGATTATTTATTCTGTGAGAAGACTTCGATATTGTCATAGATGTCTGGTTATACCATATCCTGCAGGGTTAAAATACGAACCCAAAACTACAACTGTGCTGGAGAGCATTAGTGAGGAAAGAGGGTTAGAAAATAGTTAGAGGGTTAAGTACCATAATAGTAAAGGGTGTACAGGTAGCTGGAGAGCATTAGTGAGGAAAGAAGGCTAGAAAATAGTTAGAGGGTTAAGTACCATAATAGTAAAGGGTATACAGGTATCTACTTTTGGCTTCAAGATACAATTGCTAATAAATGACACTGCACCTGTTTATTTTGATTATGAATACCCTAGACAAAATCTTGTATAATACATTTGTACATAATAGGTGGACAGCACAGTGGTGCAGCGGTAGCATTGTTACCTCTCAGCAAGAGGTTCTCTAGTTCGATTCTTGGCTGGAGTTCCTTATGTGGGAGTCTGCATGTCCTCCCTGCATTCATGTTTGTTTTCTCCAGGTACTCCGGTATTCTCCCACATACAAAAACATGCATCTGGAGCACTTCTCCCAGGCCTCCACTGAAAATCAGCTTTGTTCCAAGTCAGACTTTCATGGTAAACAAATGTTAAATAAACACATTTCTTGACAGTGATGCTGAATACTTATAAGACAAATAAATTCTTACATCTTGGTTTGCAGATAATTGGGTGTCTCCAATCCATGGGAATCTCTGTTACTAACAGTAGCTTGCCTTAAAACACTCTTCCAATGATCTGTATTAAATATTAACATAGAAACATCTACTATACCCCCATTATCAGAACATGTTGGAATTATGTTGAAAGAATGGCAGGATTGCCTTTTTATGCAGAGTCACCAGCTGTGGGTATATATATATCAGAATACATTTTGCAAACCCTTCTGAAAAGAAGTTGGATTTGAATGTCAAGCCTCTCCTGCAACACATTAACTCTCAAATGATTAGATAGAGACATTAATTGCTCCTATTCTTATCTAAAATTTAAGTAATCAAAATCTTAATTCTACCTAAAAATCTATATACGATAAAGACTTCTTCTTACATTTTCAGCACTACATAAAATAAGAGTCTCCTCAAACAGGGTATGGGATCCTTGAGGTCTTGAAGAATGGTTTCAGATAGTTCACATTTTGAAGAACACGTCAGCTTGAGAGACTTTTTCTTTTCCTAAAACCAGGTAAAAATTAAATAAATCCTTCAAATTACAGACCTGTGTCCTTACTAAATTTGTAACTTAGGTTATATACAAAAAATGTGGCCAACAGACTTGAATCATTGACGCTGGACCTGATTCAAATGAATCAAGATTTCATAAAAAAATAAGAATGAGGGCCATTGTCTAGTGTGGTTATGGCTAGATTTGCAAACAAAAGCTTAAACCATAAATATGGAAGCCTTGGTAATCCTTTTAGAATTTCATAAACCATTCAATTCAATCAACTAGATATTTATTTGGGAACTGGCAGAAGTATAGGCAAACTACACAGCTAGAACAGAGATGGACGGAATGTTATCCTCACCAATTCAAATACTGAGGGGCACTATACAGGAATGTTATTCATCATCATGCCAGTTTAGTTTGCTTATGAATGCCCTAGATGCAATCTTTCATAATAAATTTATTAACTGTGGTGTTCAGTGTGTAAAGGGCAAATATATTTCTGTGTCTTGATTTTCAGTTGATTGGGTCTTATGGGTCTCACATTACAGGAATCTATGTTACAAGTAGTAGATTACATTAAAGTATTCTTTCACTGACCTGAATTACATGATACCATGGACAAATCTTCTGTACTCCCCATTATCAAAACATGCTAAACTTGTGGTGAGATACTAGCAGGACAGTCCTTATCTATATCTAAAATTCAAGTAGTCAAAATCTTCATTTTTCCTACAATTCTATACTTGTTGAGACATTTACCACACCTAACGAAGACTACAGGCATTCATTCAATACAGAAACAATTGTTTAACTGACTTTGGCAGAAGAGTAGATCAAATGCCACAAGAAAAAAGATGCATACATCACTCAGTGGAGGTGGACTGTGTTTTTTCTGACCTGCAGGTGTATGGTATAGTTTATATAGGCTGGGCATATGTTTGGAGTAAAAACTATGAGAGACTACATTGGTGTAAGGATGAACTTGATTTACCTCCATTTTCAACATTACAAAATATTTATGTCTCCTAATACAATGTGTGAGATCCTGGGTGTCTAGAAAAATGGTTTGAGAGAGTACATATATTCAAGAATATACTTCACCCAGTTGTTTCTCAAATTCGGGTAGGGTCAAGAATGTAAACTAATAGGAAAATTAGAACCAACAAGGAAACAGTGCTTTGGAAAAATATGATAGATAAAAATGTTAGATTTATCCTTGATATGTGAGATGGCACCACTTCAGCTATTCAACCACTGCAGATATTATCAGAATGAAACCCACCAGTTCCAGATATTCCTTGGTGTCAATACCTTCAAATACATTGTTTAATTAAGGAAAACATTCAAAAAGAAAATAATATTTGGAATGAAATTTTAGTACGCATAAACAAATATAAAAAAGAGGATACAATCCCTAAAATAAAATGACTTTATACCATTGTGTTTGAGAGTCAACAAACTCCTAACATATGTACAGCGCAAATGGGAGTGCTTGCTACATTGTGCGTTTATTAAGATGAAATGGGAAAATGTTTCAGCATGATATACAAGTACTTTATATATATATATATATATATATATATATATATATATATATATATATATCCTGAATTATATATATTAAGCCAATAAATATTTTGACATATGACACCAAACGTTAAAAGAACACAAAAACAAGATCATTCTGAAGAGTACTGGAGATGTCATAATTGTAAGAATTAAATTAAAAGGTATTAGTAACTTGTGGAAACATAGTAAAATTTGATTCAATAAAAAAGTGAATCTCGGTAATGCTACTCTGATTGGAAAGGCTTCCAAACTATCCATAGTTTGTTTATTTATTATCGTAAAATTTAGAGGTAATTTTTTTCAAATTTTTCAGTTTCAAGTGTTAGACATATTTCCCATTTTATTCAAAAATAGGTTAAGCCTGATAAACAGAGGAGTTGTAAATGTAGCTCCAAAAAAGATGAAGGATTATGCAGCATTAAATATATATATATATATATATATAGATATAGATATATAGATATATATATATAAACATATACATAGATTTACTTTCAATTAATGAACGTATGATCCACCGAACAGCAGAACTACAAATTCAATTCACTGAAAGCTCACTTGCACAAAAACTGAAATTGCTTACAGTTGGATTAGTGAAATGCATTTGCCTGTTAAATAGGGTGTATCACTTTAAAATGAAGAAGGAAGTGTTTTTAGCTGTATGAATTTACCTTCATGTACAGTGTTGGAGTTGAGTAGAATTGCTCCCGGAATCCTGGGTGAAATATGTTTTACTTTAAGTTTGGTAGGTTATGTATATTATGTAGAAACTTGGAGATCGAGGTACAGTAGGACTAAGGGAATGTTTCCTTTTCCCCACTGTAGTGATCTCGGATTTGGCATATATTATTTATTTATTTATTTATTTTATTTTACATTTGTTGACCGGGCTAGTCCAGCTGGATTAATGTCCATTTTCAGTGGAGGCCCGGGGAGAAAAGCTCCAGAGGATTGAAACAGTTATTGGGAATACAATTGTATTACAGAAAGGGAAAAAGTGTAAGTACAAATATTAAATATCTTCACTAATTCAGTGAGGTTATAGGTTAAAACTAGCAAACAATATAATAAGGTATAAAATCTAAACAAAACATATATTTTTTTGAGTTAAGTAATATTTACAACAAAGGGATAATCACTCAGTTGGAGTAAAAGATAAAAAGCAAGTGGTTGAAAAAGTTTATAACAAATATGAGGGCGTGTACAGGCTAGTCTGGGTTGGTACAAGAGCAAAGCCAGAATTTATTAAGGTGTATGAAAAGTTGTTTTTTGAATAGTTGGAGAGTAGGCAAAGAGGACAAAGTGGATGGAAGATTGTTCCATATTTTGCCTATTGAGTTAGAGAAAAGGGAGTTGCCTGCTGAATTCATAATTTTGGTACTATTAACAAGTAATTTATCAGAGGAGCGTAGTTGTTTCAGGTTGATATAAGGAGTCAGGAGGTTGGAAAGAGCTGGTGTTTTAGAAGATTGGTGTAGAATTTTGTATGCTATTAAGAGTTGTTGAAAAATGAGCTTGTTAGGGAGTTCCAGCCAGTGTAGTTGTTTTAGGTTTATACAGTGATGAGCTCTGTATTGAGAGGAGGTGGCAAAGGGCAATATTGTGGTAAGATGTAGTAAGTTTCTTAAGGTTACTTTTGGATAGATTAGTGTAAATAGATGAAGCATACAGAAGGGTAGAGAGAAGGTGTGTTTGGGCTAAGGTTATCCTAGCTTCAGTTGTGAGGAAGGGCTTTATTCTGTATAGGGATCCAATCTTTTTATTAACAGCTTTTATTGTAGTGTTGATATGGCAATCATAGTTGAGATTATTATCGATAATAACACCAAGGAGTTTGGTTGAGGAGTCAGGAGAGATTACTGTGTTGTCAGTTGAAGTAATACAGAAGTTTGTCAAAGTAGTTTTACGGGTGGGTGGGAAGAGTAATAATTTAGTTTTTTTGGGGTTAAGGAGTAGACAGCGGTTGGAGAACCACTGTTCAACAGTTGAGAAGGCAGATTGAGATTGCAACTGGAGTTCAGTTTGAGAAGAGGCAGTAC
This sequence comes from Protopterus annectens, assembly GCF_019279795.1. Lineage (NCBI taxonomy): Eukaryota > Metazoa > Chordata > Ceratodontiformes > Protopteridae > Protopterus > Protopterus annectens. Next base: position 1,779,712,129 of record NC_056732.1, read on the forward strand.
AGATTATTGTGGAGTCATCTGCATATTGTATGCAGGTAGTATTAGGTAGAGATGATTGAAGGTCATTAATAAAGATAGAAAAGAGAAGAGGGCCTAGGATAGACCCTTGAGGTACTCCTAAAGATATAGGAAGGAGAGTAGAGAGAGAATTTTTCCAGAGTACAGCTTGCTGACGGTTTGCAAGATAGGAAGAAAACCAGGTAAGGGAAGAAGGCTCCAAGGCCAGAGATTTTAGAGTGTGCAAGAGAAGTGTGTGATTAACCATGTCAAAGGCTTTTGAAAGGTCTATGAAAAGTGAGGATGTAAGTTTATTATTGTTGCTTTAAGTTAATAGTGTTGGTGAAGGAGAGAAGAGCTGTAGTAGTACTATGATCAGGTCTAAAACCATGTTGTGTGTCAGCCAGAAGGCCATTCTTGAGGAGGTGGTTGAGCAGTTGTTTATGTATGCATTTTTCTGTGATTTTAGCTAAGGGGGATAAAAGAGCTATGGGACGATAGTTGGAGTAGTCGTAAGATTTGCCTCCTTTATGGAGGGGTATGATATGAGATATTTTCCAGATTGCTGGGAAAATACCTTCTTTTATTGATCTGTTTATTAAGATAGAGACAGGGTAGGCAATGGCCTTTGCTGATAGTTGCAGGAACTCGGCAGGAAGTTTGTCTGCAGAAGGGGTAGTAGGTTTGAGTTTTTGAATGAGAGATTGTATATAAGAGGTAGATACAGGTTGTAGGTGAAGGGGAGGAATAGTATTTATGAAGGTATTTGGAGATAGTTGAGAAGTATCAGGAGATAGTTGGTTGGCTAGAGTTTGTATAGAATTAGTAAAGAAGGAATTAAAGTTATTAGCTGTTATTGTGGGATTATCAGGGTCGGAATCCTGAGGGTTTGGTGTAATTATTTGGCCTGGGGTCAGGAGACTATTAATACTCGACCAGAATTTTTTAGGTTCATTTTTGGTGGTTTTTTGAAGTTGAAAGTAATAGTTCTTTTTGTCTGTTAGGATGGCTTTTTTAGTACTATTTCTTAGCTCTCTAAACTTTTGGTGGTCTATTTGACTTTTGGTGGAACGCCACTTATGCCAAGATTTATTTCTGAGGGTGATTTTATGTTTTGTATCTGAAGTTAGCCAGGGAGCAGTTTTAGATTTAGTTCTAATGGTTCGACTTGGGGCGTGTTGATTAAGTATTGCTAGGAAGGTTGAGTTGAAGTGTTCAACAGCTTTGTTGAGTGGGAGATGTTTTAGAGGGTCCCAATGACATAGGAATAGTTCCGCTTGAAACTGATCAGGGTTAAAATGTTTTTTTGAGTGAAGAGTTCTAAAAGTTGTAGGTAGGGTTAGGTTTGTTTTGCTTCTAATGATAAAGGTAAGTGAGTGGTCACTAAGGTTGTCAGGAAGGATGCCTGTTTGGTATGTTTGCTGGGGAGTATTGGTCAGAATCCAGTCTAAGGTAGTAGCTTTATTGTTTGTTTTATTGATTCTAGTGGGGCTATTGATTAGTTGTTTGAAGCCTGAGAGGCTGATATGAGAGGTAGGGTTAGTGTTATTACAGGTGTGCCAATCTATATTAAAGTCACCTAGGACTAGAGTTTCCTGTGGGAGTTTGATAGTAAGTTGGTAGAGTATATCTTCAAGGGTGTTGATGTTGTTACCTGGGGGGAGATATGCACAGATGATGTTAATGGCTTTATTGGTATTGAGTTGTATTTTAGAGCAAATAACTTCCGCACAAGGATTTGTAGTAAGAATAAGGTCTTGAGGAATCAATTTTAGATTTGCTTTATGCAGGATGGCTACCCCACCTCCTTTCTTGTTAGTGCGATCAAGTCTAGTAATGCTATAACCAGGTGGGGTAATTTCTGTGTCTTTAATTGAGGGGTTTAACCAAGTTTCAGATAGGCATAAAATATCAAACTGTTCAGTTTCAAGAAGGGCATGGAGTTGATCAATTTTGTTACAGATACTACGTATATTAAGATGGGCAATGTACAAAGAGTTAGTAGGTTTAGAGCAAGAGAGAGATGAAGGTATAATTTGGTTTTTTTCTAAATTGGTTATAATATGATGAGGGCCTGGATTAGGGTGAATATCACCATCTTGAAGTAAGAGGAGAAGAGTAGGATATAATTGTAGTTTAAGATTATAGTGAGTAACATATGTTTTTTTGGTATAGGTTTTTCTGAACTTACAGTGTACTATTCTGTGATATTTGGATAGAAGGTAAATGGACTGAAAGGGTGAATGCAAGAAGGATGAATCTACAGGTGTTGTATTTGTTGAGGTGCATTTAGAGGGCAGTAGAGGAGAAATAATCTGGGAGTATTCATAAGAAGTTATGATGTAGGAAGTTAAAAGAGATGAAAATAGTAGAATTAAGATGAAAGGTCTTAGTAATGTGTGGATAGTTAGAGTTGGCATAGTTGATTCAGAGGAGGTATGTTGGGAAGTAGGAAGTAATATGATGAAGTAGTGGTTAATAGGAGTAATTAGAGAGGGTGGGGTAGGAGATAGGAAAAGTGTTTAAGAATGTGAGAGTGAGTATATATGTTCCAGGAAGGTGTGGTGAAATAAGGGGTTTGTACAGTGATTTGATTGGAGGGCAGGTGTAAAGGGGTGTGTCCTTATTGAGTTAAATGTAGGACCCCTGGGGGTGGGTGGGAATTGGGGGTAGGGAGGGGAGGAGTGAGCCAGAGGCTAACGGAGCGGGTAGAGCCAAAGAAGAGGAGGTCCAGGCGAAAAACAATCAGTGAAGTGTTCAGAAAGAAGGTAAGTAATGCAAGGGGATGAAAATAGATATGGTGATAAGAGAAAGGAGCAAGTAGAAGCTAGAAGTATCAGAGCAAGTAGAAAAAGAAAAATGGAGCAGAAGGGGCAGACTGTAGGTGTGATAGAGAGTTGGTTAGGTAGAGGCAGTATCCAGAGGAAAGACACTAGTGGGTGTGTGGTGGGCACAGCCCCCCACATGGTGGATGCAGGGGGACTTGCCACCTTGCATAATGTAGTGTGTGTTTTTATTGTTTTGTAGGGTTTAGAAGGTTTAGTTTGTTTAAAGTTGGTTTCAGTGACTGAACTGTCAGTGTGTTAAGTGTCCACGAGAGTGAGCTTTCAGTAAATTGAGTTTGTGCTTTTGACATTCGGTAGATCATACTGTCATTAATTGAAAGTAGATTCATATATATATATATATATATATATATACATATATATCTATATATACATAGATATTTATATCTATATATATATATATATATATATATATATATATATATATATATATATATATACAGATCTACTTCACTTCACCTACAACTCATTTGACTGACTTTCATTTGACTGAGACCAGTCTACCTAAAGTTCAAATTACCGACAACTCAATTGACTGACTCTCATTTCACCGACAGTTTACAGTGCTGAAATTCAGCATACTTGATTTTACACCATAGAAATGCACACTTACAACACCAGTGACTAACTCTTTCTAGAACTTAAAAACTACTTACTTACCCTCTTAACAGAATCTGGACAATATAAAACCAAACTAGGTGTGAAGGTACGGCCTCCCCCCACTCCCTAACTATATATACTAACTCCAGGATCGCACTACAGTGTGAAAAGGACATATACCTTTTACTTGCCTTACAGTACTCTACATGCTGCCACTACTGCTGGGAATGCACAAAACATCCATCATATTACTTAAAATGTAAAGTGACATACCCACATTTAGAAACACTACGTTCTACATGACTATCGGTATTCTGACAGTCAGCACTATAAGTTACAATAATTATTTTTATCACAAGCAAGTCACATTTGCAAGGAAACCCACATCATGTCTATAGCTTAAGAGTTGGTGAAATGAGAGTCAGTCAAACGAGTTGTCTGTAATTTAAACTTTAGGTGATTTTTTTCTCGATCAAATGAAAGTCACTCAAATGAGTTGTAGGTGAAGTGAAGTAGACCCATATATACACATACCGAACAGAGTACTGGAGACATCAGGGAAGAGTATAGGAGGTGGAATCTGCTTTTATATCAATGAAGGTTGGTGTAATGATGTCACAGTGTTAAGTAAATTGTGTTGTCCTGACTTAGACATGTTTTTTATTAATTGTAGACTTTTTTATTCACCTTGGAGTTCTCTTTATTTATTCTGGTTAGTGTTTACATTCCACCTCAACCCTGTGTGAGGGCGGCACTACAAAAAATGTCTGAGCAGATAATGTGTTTGGAGCAGAATTATACAAACTCCCTTTCTGATTATTCTGGGGGATTTTAATAAGGCAAATGTTAAGACATGCTTATTGTGCTGTCCCCTATGCAGCTTTGGGTTTTTCTGACCACTGATTCATTTCTTTCTTACCTATAAAAGCAAGTTAAAATATGTTAAACCTGTGATCAGTGCAGCGAGTAGGTGGACTATTGAGGCAAAGCTGAAGCTGCAAGCCTGCTTTGATTGTACAGATTGGAGTGTCTTTGAAGATTCTGCTGCTAACTTGCATGAACTGGCAGACACAGAAACATCTTATGTCAGCTTCTGTGAAGATATGTGTGCCTCCACTAAGACCTGGTTAAAATTTAACAGCAAACCCTAGTTTACTCCTAGACTTAAACAGCTTCATCAAGCCAAGGAAGATGCCTATAGAAATGGGGATAGAGCACTTTTTAGATTGCCAAGGAACACACAGACAAAATAAATCAAAGTCACTAAAAGAAACTAAACAAAAACAGTTTTTAGCCAATGATCCTGCATCAGTGTGGAAAGATCTAAAAACATTGCAAACTACAGGAACCCCCCCCCCTAAACTGCAGCTAATCACCAGATGGCTGATGACTTGAATGATTTTTACTGTGGATTTCATAAGCCTGAGGCTACAAATTACACTGTTGCCAGCTCTGTCAGTGTTTAGACTCATATGACTCTCTCTTCCACACACTCTCACATTCATCCTGCATTAATAATGCCTGAGGATGTGTATCATTTTATTAAAAGATAGCAAAGTAATACCGAGATTCAATATATATATATATCTATATACATATATATATATATATATATATATATATATATATATATATATATATATATATATAGAGAGAGAGAAAGAGGGATTGTTAATTACCACCTTTGTTCAGAGCACAGCTTGGATTGTATAGTGGTGTCAGTACTATGACATATATTCACTCAGTTTAATGAAGTATGTCGATGATCTATTAATACTAAACTCAGACAGATCATCTAATACTTTACAGGGCAAGTTGCTATTCAACTTTACAGCAATCTGTAATTGGATAACCCAAGCTATCTAATATTAATACTAAAAGGTCATCAGTAATGACTTTTGAATTTAGGTAAACTCTGTTAAATGTCATCATTCTCTTTAAGACCCATTAAATAACAAATTGGACAGGTAACCCAGCACAAATATCTTGGAGTCCTCTTGGGTCCTATTGTTTCCTTTATGGAGCACACAGAAGTTTGCAGACAGTTTCTGCAGCTAAAGTCTAGTTACAAAATGTCAAACCAGTTTACCACAGAAGTAAGGATAGCATTGCCAGTAAATGCTCTTTTATCGAAAATGAGGTGCAGTCTGTCAGAGTTTCTCTAAATTCTTCATTCCATGCAAGCCTGTTTTAGACTGCAGTGAATACGATATGCAGGTTTATTTTTCTGGATAACTAATGAACCACCATTGCCTTCAACTGGAAAAATCACATTGGTTACCAGTCATTGGGTGAGACAGCTTACTGCTCATTACCCCAGTTTATAAAATGATTAGCCAGAAAATGTTTTCCCTTACCTTCAAAACTCTCTACAAGATACCTGGCTCACACTTTCAGAAGTAACAATGACAGCACCTTGATCTTGACATGGCCTCCATTTGGTTTAATCTCAGGTGCAACAGCATTTTTCTAAAACTCTGGCTATCTGTTGGAATCTGATGAAAAGCCAAGAAATTTTAGAATGGTTTCAAAGTAAGTTAAACCAAACCTCTCAACTGATCCTAATTTAGCAGAACACCACTATTTTTTCCTGATATTTTGCACTGTCTCTCATTGTTTGTTTTGATTTTCTGGTAAATCACTGAGAATTACAGTGAGTGAGTAATGTTACGCATGCTTCCTAGTCTTCTAAAAAATGCAAGCTGATGTAAAATAAATTGTTTTTAAGTAAATTAGGGTAATATTTAAAAATATCCCAATTTTATGGCCCTTGACCCCCACTATATTTTGGTTTTGGTTTTGTCCAGAATTATTAAGCAAAGAAATTCTGAGGTATGAGCAATACTTCTTTATGGAATATGAATGCAAATGCTTCATTGACAATGATTAAAATAGAATGCAGTTTTAGTATATTGAAATAAATGAATTGCTAACATGTTAGTATATTAACGTACTCTTTGCTTGTTAGACTTAGTTATGCTTTATTTGCTATAGTCACATCAGTTTGTTTTTAAAACTACTATAATTTGCAAATGTAGTTAACAAATTCATATATTGCACTTAATTCTTAGCAGGTTGTGGCTGTAAAGGATCATCAAAACAGTTTAATTATGTGGACACAGAGAGAAATATAACAAAATAAAATAAAAATAAATAAAATGAAATTAAATACCTGCATAGATATACATGTACCTACATACACCAATAAATTAGTTAATTAACTGCATTAATAAAAAATAAAATGTATTTAGAAAGACAACAACATGAGCATATCTTGGAGATGAAAATAAACTGGTATGATTAATGAAATATTAACCTCTGGAGAACAGCAGGTAAAGTATTAAGACTATTGAAAAGTGAGTTGGACAATCTTAGGGAGAAACAAAAGTTCTACCTACAAGTAATGAAATGATACACATTTATTAAATTGTCTTTACCTGTATGGAGATATGAAGTGATGGTAAATAAAAAAAGCAAAAATTTAAGAGAAAGCAATATCATAGGAGGTGAGATACTAATGGCAACAAAACTGGATGGCGACCTTGATATTATTATTAAACATAAATCACAGACAATATTTAACATCAGAATATGGGAAGCAAAGCTGGTAAATTTTCAGCAATATATATACAGGCATTAGTAGTTATCAAGGGAAGGATTATTTTCTTTTTACCTAGAGTTGGTGAGACCAGATTTGCAATGACTTGCACAGTTCATATATTCCACATTTAAAAAGACATTTAGTAAGTACCAGCTGAAAAAAGCACCATGAATGTTGCAGTATCTACATTCAAAGAGTCCTCATGAAAAGTGGATAGGGGCATAATCAAGAATGCAGCATCTGAAAGACAGAGGGAATGCAGGAATAAACGGGAAATAATGACTGATAAACAGTATAAGAATGTTTATTTTCTAACAAAGAATGCTCATAATATACATACTGTACTTCCAACAGAAGCCATGGAATCAAACATTGCAGTGGAATTCTAAAAGGCATGATAATGAGAAAAAAAAAACAATTCCACTGGATTGTTGAAAAACCAAAACAAAACAAGAGTATACAGATCAGCAAGCTCTTGCCTGGTGCCCTGCAGAGTTCTACAGCAACAGAGAGACAGAAAAGAGACTTTGGAGTGATTAAGTATCATTTTTCTGCATTTTCTTGCTGCCTTTAGCTAATTCCACCTAAAACACTGATTTTCTAGAGTTTCTGTGATTTAAAAAGCTTGTTTCAGCTATATATTGTACTTATTTTACTTCCTGCACTTTAACAAAGTTGTTTTTGTGTTTAAATTACCTGTTTAACTGTTGTAGGCTACACATTCAAGTGTGATAGCCATTTCTGTGCATTTAAAGTGTTTTTTTGATTGTATCCGTTTTATTTTCTGAAAAAAAAAAAAACAAAAAAAATATATACTTGTTTTCCCACCTTTCTAAGCTAGTATAGTCCAATTTTCAGGTTAGTGCTGAATTCAGGGCTGTGCTACAAGTTTCTGTGTTTGCCCATACTTTACTTGGATAGAAGGAAGTTTCTCTGTTCACTGTGAGAGAGGGACCTTTGAGCAGCCTATCTGTCCCTGGAGGAGTAGTTTCAACCCAGAAATTAAAAGTTTATTGGCCATTTTGGGCTAATTTCTATCTCTTTCATTTCCCTGCTATAAAACCCACATTTGTGAGGTTTTTGCACTAGTATACAGCTCAGCAAGCTCTTGCCTGGTGCCCTGCAGAGTTCTACAGCAGCAGAGGGACAAAAGAGAGACTTTGGAGTGATTAAGTATCATTTTTCTGCATTTTCTTGCTGCCTTTAGCTAATTCCACCTAAAACGCCAATTTTCTAAAGTTTCTGCGATTTAAAAAGCTTGGTTTAGCTACATATTGTATTTATTTTAATGCCTGCACTTTAACAAAATTGTTTTTTGTTTAAATTACCTGTTTAACTGTTGTAGACTACATGCTCAAGTGTGATAGCCATTTCTGTGCATTTAAAGTGTTCTTTTTATTGTATCTGCTTTATTTTCTGAAAAAAAAACAAACAAAAATACTTGTTTTCCTGCCTTTCTAAGCTAGAATTGTCCAGTTTTCAGGTTAGTGCTGAATTCAGGGCTGTGTTACAAGTTTCTGTGTTTGCCCATACCTTACTTGGATAGAAGGAAGTTTCTCTGTTAACTGTGAGATACAGAGCTTTGAGCAGCCTATCTGGCCCTGGAGGAGTGGTTTCAGCCCAGAAATTAGTAGTTTATTGGCCATTTTGGGCTAATTTCTATCTCTTTCATTTCCCTGCTATAAAACCTGCATTTGCAAGGTTTTTGTGCTAGTATACAGCTCAGCAAGCTCCTGCCTGGTGCCCTGCAGAGTTCTACAGCAACCGAGAGACAAAAGAGAGACTTTGGAGTGATTAAGTATCATTTTCTGCATTTTCTTGCTGTCTTTAGCTAATTCTGCCTAAAATGCCAATTTTCTAGAGTTTCTGTGATTTAAAAAGCTTGTTTCAGCTACATATTTTACTTATTTTACTGCCTGCACTTTCACAAAATTGTTTTTGTGTTTAAATTGCCTGTTTAACTGTTGTAGGCTACACACTCAAGTGTGATAGCCATTTCTGTACATTTAAAGTGTTTTTGATTGTATCTGCTTTATTTTCTGAAAAAAAAAAAACAAAACATATACTTGTTTTCCCACCTTTCTAAGCTAGTATAGTCCAGTTTTCAGGTTAGTGCTGAATTCAGGGCTGTGTTACAAGTTTCTGTGTTTGCCCATACTTTACTTGGATAGAAGGAAGTTTCTCTGTTCACTGTGAGAGAGGGAGCTTTGAGCAGCCTATCTGTCCCTGGAGGAGTGATTTCAGCCAGAAATTAGTAGTTTATTGGCCATTTTGGGCTAATTTCTATCTCTTTCATTTCTCTGCTATAAAACCCGCATTTGTGCGGTTTTGCACGCCGGGCAGCACCGGTTAGCTAGGGTATAACTATTCCCAGCTCCACAAAGTCTATTCTTCAATTCTTCCCTTGGAACTAGACAAAGTTTCAACTTAATCACTCAAACCATTCATTTCTCATACCGGCACTTGCTCAAAACTCATAGCAAGCACTAATAAACCTTAGCACTAGACCCCCCTATACTGTAGGGAAGAACAAGGGTCTCAATTCGACCTTACCAGGCAATCAGTAAAACAGTTCATTGTACCTATCCAGGCATGTCCAAAGGGCAGGTTCAGGTGTACTCTCTAGTCCAACTAGTGAATCTGGGCATTTTGAGGCAATGTTACAATTGCCTCGTGTACACAGACGACCTTCTCCTCCTTCCACCAAACACTAATACATGCGAGAGATGCAATTATACAGCCAAACTGGTGGCTATGCTCTCTCAACCCAAGACTGGACCAGGCAGTCAAGAGGAGAAGGGAATTACTTACATCACACCACCAGTCTCACATAGACCTATGAAACCAGCACCGGAGAAACACACATAAATACATGAAAACATACCCGGAGGCTCTAAATAAAAATCTGCAAAAGCAACAGAGACCTCCAAAGCAGACATCCAAGCAATCACCAACCCCCAACACAAACCATGAAACACATACTTCACAAAACCAGTGTGCCACACAATCACAGCCCTTAAGGCAAAATAACATACCCAACACAATAGTAATAGGTGACTTTATAGTCAGGCACACTGACGTCCCACTCACTAAGCTGAGCAAGGAGAAGGTTACTGTTAGCTGCCTGTCGGGTGCCAGGATCTGCCATATAACACAAGCACTCAGGTCATTCCAGAACAAGTACAAATATGACTTTGTCATTGTCCATGTTGGTGTGAATGACCTGAGCTGTACCTCCCTGGACTACATGAAAAGAAACATGGTGGAGCTCTCTGATCACATAGCCCAGGCCGGTATGACCCTGACCCTGAGTAGCATCCTGCCCTCACCAAGAATGATACCACAGTATAGAAAAAATTATCAATTTCAACAATTGGCTAAGCTTCTGGTGTCATTCAAAGGGGATCCAGTGTCTGTCAGCCTGGGATGACATGCTCAACAAGCCATGCAGCTTCCATGAGACAGCTTGTATCTGTCACCCTTAGGCTTTCGAATACTGGCCAAGGCTCTTGCCACCCCCATAGGGCCTTTTTTAGACAAGGCTCAAAAGACAAACCCACCACCATAAATAGCACAAGTAACAAAAAATTGAGGGTAATGCTACTCAATGCCAGAAGTCTAAACCTGAAAATGCACACACTCGAGGCACTCCTCAGTATGGAGAAAATAGATATATGTGCAGTAACAGAAACCTGGTTTAAAGCTCCAGAGAGCACCCCAGCACTACCAGGCTACAACTCATACCATACATTTTGGCCACAAAACTCAGACCGAAACACAAAAGACGTGGGAATATCCATATTCATCACAGATACCCACACCTCCAGGTTAGTGACACAGCACAATGCTTCAGAGATCATCCACGTGCAACTAACAATGTGAAAAACTGCTACTCAAATTATAGCTTGCTACAGATCATGCATATTCTGAAACACTGGGAAAAAATAAAGGTCCCTAAACACACCTGATATTGGGTGATTCAAATTACCCAAACATTAACTGGGAGAACCTCAGCACAAACTCCCGTGCCCAACATTTCCTAGAATTACACCCAACCAGAGGTGACAACATATTGGACCCGGTCATCCCCAACATGGGCGACCGTTGTTCCACACTGGAGGTCAACCCATCACTGGTTAGATCTGACCATAAACTAATCACTCTGGATATCCACATTCCGCCACCACCCCCAGTCAAAGAAACCACCATGAAAAACTTTTCAAAAGCAAACTTCACGTTACTTAAGACCAAGGTGGGAAGTTTCAAATCCCCCATGCTAAAGGATAACGCTGTCCACACTAAAAAATCCTTTACTAATGCACTCTACGAGCACCTACAAGAATGCATGGATCATGCTATCCCAAATAAAATAAAGACTCACTCCCCCAAGAAAAGGAAACCAGTCTGGTGGATCCCTGCCATAAACAAGCTATACAATAGAAGGAGGAAACTAGTACAGAAAAGAGTAAAATCCCAAGAAGGAAAGACATCCCTGATCAGTATCAGCAAGAAACTATGTTCCCTCATAAAATCATCCAAGGCTAGCTTCGAAAGAAAAATTGCCATGGATTCCAAAGATAAACACAAGGCATTCTTTAGCTATGTCAAGAATCTAAGTGGCAATTCTTAGATCTGCTTGGAGTCAGTGCAGAATGGCACAAAATACACTGAAGGGACCGATATAGCCAACATCCTGGCAGACAGGTTCAGTGCAAACTTGACCCCCTCTCACCCCCAAAAAGGCCCATAACTATACCAGAAGAATGTAATGCCCCTGAAATCATAGACACTCAGGTTAAAACAGCCCTCTCCAAAGCCAAAAACACAGCATCAATGGGACCCGACGGTGTCCCAGGCTGCATCCTACACAAGCTCAAAGATGAACTAATCCCTCACCTAAACACACTGTTTAAACTCAGCCTGTCCACAGGCTACGTGCCCACAGAGTGGCACACAGCAGCAGTTATTCCACTCCACAAAGTTGGAGCCACAATGGACCCTGGGAACTATCACCCTATAAGCCTGACTGGCTTTGTCTGTAAAGCTATGTAGCGCATCATCATGCATCTCATTAACAAAGATATTGGAAACCTCCAAACACTGGACCCTACCCAGTTCAGCTTTGTTAAGGACAGGTCATGCCTCCTAAACCTGTTGTACTTCTTTGAAACAGTTACCAAGGCTATAAATGAGGGATAGGTGGTCCACACAACTTACCTAGACCTCGGAAAGGCCTTTGACACCATTCCCCACTCAGTATTATAGACAAGCTCTCCAGCCTGAACATAAACCCCTATGTCACAAGATGGGTTGCCAAGTGGCTCATGGACAGAACCCACATGGTAAGAGTTGCGGGAGCTAGGTCTGACTCTAAAATGGTTACAAGTGGCGTTCCACAGGGCTCAGTCCTAGGACCCCTCCTGTTCAGCATATACGTCTCAGAGGTACAGGCAAGCACAGGAGGACTATGGCTGACCAAGTTCACAGATGACTGCAAACTAGGGGCTATAACTGACTCTCCAGCTGACACAGACATCCTCCAAAAGGGTCTCACTGAGACAGATACCTGGTGTCAAAACCATGGCCTCAAGCTAAATGCCATAAAGTGCATAGTCATCCCCTTTGGAAAAAAACAAAGTACCCACAAGCTACCACATAGGTGGTAGCCCCCTAAATACAGAAGACATAATAAGGGATCTGGGGACCCAAGTAGATAGTAGCCTCTCCTTTGATAATCACATTGACAAAGTGGTTAGAAAATCCTTCTATTTGGCCACTTAATCACAAAAGGGTTTGCATCCAGATCGAAAGAGGTCATTGGGCCCCTCTATGCATCACTCATCAGACCCATCATAGAGTACAATGCCCCATTTGGGATGTACCTTACAAGACACCTGAAACAACTGGAAATACCACAGAAGTACCTCACCAAGAGGATCACTGGCCTCAAGCAGATGCCCTATGCAGCTCAACTGAAGAAACTCCAGCTGTACTCGGTTGCATACCGCCTACTCAGAGGTGATCTCTGCCTGACATACAAGGCCATGTTCAACCCAGAATTGATGGACATGCTCCACCTAAAGAAAACCATATCCCCTTGAGCCACACACTCCAGGGATCTAAACCTCACCACAACAATAAATATAACGTGCTGCAGGGATAGATTCCTGTACCAGAGACTTCCCATGCTCTGGAACAAGATTCCAATGTACATTAAGTAGAGCTCCTCACTAACCCTCTTCAAGAGAAACCTTGATGAGTGGATGGGAAACAGAAAGTTTACCCCAGGGATCACTTCAATGGCTCTGCTGGACAAAGGCACAGGGAACTAATCTAAGGGGGCGGCAAAAGTCAACACATTCTGGCTAGGCTTAAAATGCCTTAGTGCAGATAGTCTAGTACCTACCTATGAACCTATGAACCTAAGATGCTGGATAAAAAGAAATGCAGCTTATCAACTAGGTAGGATAGACCAGGGAGGTAAAAGAGTTTTAATCTCTAGGGACATTTTGTGCTGTGATAGCAGTAAGAATGTAGGGTGTACGTCCATTTTACAGACACTTTAAGGAGCCAGAAAATATGGAAGTGGCTAATAACCTACAGCAGTACATGCACGCATGTTATACTGCACATGAAATGATAATAGATGATAATAGATGGGATAAATCGAGGTCATGTGGTCTGCACCATGTGTTGAAGATGCTCTATGTAGGCTCCAGCTGAAGCACAGTTGACATGAATGAACAGTATGAAACTGTGGGCAAACTATTCAAGGAATGAAAAAAAAATGTATCAATCACAAAGGAAAGGAAGTACGTATTATCTTCTATTTGACACATATGGAATATGCAGGAAATATGCAAAGGCTAAGGGAGATGTGACCATTGAATTCTGTTGATCAGATGTCTCATACTGCTGTCACTGAACAATTAGATATGCTTACCTGCCAAGGCTGATAATTGTGGATATCAGCACAAGATCTATTAACAAACAGCCCATGTCCTGAGATGCATTGCCTCATGTCATATAAGGCATGTGCTAAGGCATACACTGCATTGTAAACTCGATATGGTCCACGCAGCATTGATATATGAAATAAAGCAGGGTTTATATTTTCCACCATTTCGTCTCCTGTGCAAAATGCAGTTTGTTCGGATGCCTGATTTACTATTACTGAAGAGTCATTGTTATCCTTTGCCCATCTGCAACCAAATGCATATTCCCAGAATTTCTTTGAGAAAAAGTCATTAGTTGACACTGACGGCTTAATACTATAAAGGAATTCTCTTATTCCAGGAATTTCTCTCTCATTACGATTTAATGTAAGTGTTCCATTTACTGTATACCACATCTCTTTTTTAAGCAAATCGGCAGCTATAATACATGTTTTGGTTGTACTCATATAGATTGTATTTCTTGTATCATGTTTAGAAATTTCCTCCATTACCGGTAACCATCTGGCAATAGCCACAAAAACCACAACAGTAGTTATTGATAGAAATTCAATCTGCTCCATTATGATGGGGATTTGTTGTTGAAGATTATGTTTTGAAACTGTTTCTAAAAATGCTACACAACCACCTCCTGTAACAATTTCCTTCTTCAGACTCTGACTGCCAGCTTGACTGTAATCATCATCTGAGGCTATAATTCCAATCCAGGACCATCTAAGGTACTGTATGAGCTTGGCAACTGCAGACATCTCCATTATCCCATTGGGAATGTTTCTTAGGAATGATGGGAACTGCATCTTATCACTGAGTACATATGATGTTGCTCCTGGACTTATCTGATATAAAAAGGACATATTAAAATAGACAACTTTCAGTGAGACAACAGGTAGCACACTTGTTTATGGTTGAGAAGGCTGTGGGTTCTATTCTTAAACCATGTAAATGGATTGCTGCCACTGCAGAATAGGAGGGATGCTTCACTACTGAGTGTGTCATGTTATGGGGGGATTGGGGGTTGGTATAATGGTTAAGAGTTTACCTCAGGAACATAATGTGCAGGGTTTGGTTCTTACCTTTGCAATGGAAATTGGCTAGGTTTAACATGTCCCACAACAACAGGTTGCCTAGTACTCACCTATAACTTCTGTAAATTAAGTAATATGCAGCTATAAAAACAACTACGGCACAAAAAGCTGGTACGGCTAAAAGATTTATACTCAAAAGATTGGACTCTCAGTGGTGTGAGCATTTGCTCTAGATGAGGGTCACTGTTGATATTGACCCCCCCCACCCCACATATGAAATGGAAAAAAGGTATTCATCCTGATGTCAATGCCAGTTTTCTTGACAATGCATACCACAATAGTAAAGTGTAAATCATTCATAGGTCTTACAAGAGATAGCTAATAACATTAATTGCTATCTCTTTTGTGAAATTCTATGTTGAAAACTTTGAGTATGCCAGAGAATTACAACATTCTTAACTAATTAAGCTGGTGCCAAACTATGAAAATTAGCAGGTAAAAGATAACACTCCATCAAATAGACACACAAACACTCATGCATGCATCAGACACACACACACACACAAACCTATAAACCTTTAATTTTTTTACTGCTTTTGTCTTTAGAAGTATTGTCATTCAATACAGATTGCAATGTATTGTAATTATATAATCAAGAAGACTTAGTCGGACTACCACGAAAAGGACATAAAAATGATTTATTAGGTTAAAAACAGATAAGCACTTTCGCATACTCGTCTGGTACGCTTCATCAGATCTAATTTGCATTTAAATAGTATGGTGCAATTGTTTCATCATTCAGTTAATCAATTATCTTAATATATAATAATAATAATACAACTCTATAGCAAAAATGCATCAATAAAATCAGTCTATATATTATCATTTCAATTACAAAATCCACAAAATAAATGTAAATGAGAAAACTTTGTATAAGATGACAAAAAAAAATATGTATAGATATATATATATATATATATATATATATATATATATATATATATAGTATATGTTATAAAGTGAAGTTTATATATGACATAAATATATATATATATATATATAAAATGTGTATAAAATGTGGATAAAAATGAAATATATTACATGAATTATGTGGAATGAAATCAGATAAAATGAAAATAAAAATAAAAATAAAATAAAATGAAATAAAATATGTATGAGTATGTTGAGAATGTATGGGTTCATGGTAACTAAAGTAAACACATGAATAGAACAGATAAGATGTGTATGTATGATATGTAATTGATCAGACATTTAAACATCCTAGCTCAAATTATAGGTTTGAACCCAGGTTTTATGCCTCTTGTGACAGCACAAATTTGATATAGGAGACTAAAGGATAGAATATACAACCACATGTATGATATTAAGAAATCCAACCAGAAAAATACTTTAGCCAAGCACTGCTCAGCATCTACAGGACATAGCTTTAGATTCAGGGTAATCCAGATAATCCCCATGAATAAGAGAGGAGGTGGAATTGGAATGGATATTAAAAGTAAAAGCACATCAAGAACCAGGTTTGAATCAATTTATCACAATCAAACCCATATTAGAATCACATAGTCTGAAATAAATATGTCAATTACATATCGTACATACACATCTTATCTGTTCTATTCATGTGTTTACTTTAGTTACCATGAACCCATACATTCTCAACATACTCATACATATTTTATTTCATTTTATTTATATATATATATATATATATATATATATATATATCTATACATATTTTTTTTTGTCATCTTATACAAAGTTTTCTCATTTACATTTATTTCAGTCTAATGTATTGTAATTAGTTAATTAAGGGTATTTTCTGTTTTTAAATTTTATATTCAGTACTGCATGTGTTTAGTTTTAGAAATAGGCTGACAGTGTACAGTAAATATGTTCAACCCATTTATTGTAATAGATATGTATGATGTGACACTTGCAAGAATTCTAGTTTCATAGTAAAAACAAAATCTTACTATGTGCATTCTTTATACACTTAAAAACATTTTTCAGTGCATGGTTGCATTTATCTAAGGGGCAAGTTTAATTTAAGTCCAGGCTTGACTTAGCATAATATTCCTAGAACCTTATATTGTACTATCGTTATTCTTGTCCCACACAAGGTATAATCAAAAGTAATGATTACAATAATATTAACAGCAGGCTCCTGCCAGATCTGCATTGAATGCGGTATTGTGCTTGTAGTATATTAAAAATCAACATGGTTATCTAACATTCCAAACTGGTATTATAGTGACTGAACAGCACGGAGTCCGCATGGAAAATAAACATATAAAACTGTAAAAAATAAATCAACTTGAAATAAGATTCTGGTTAAAAAAATTGCAGTAACTATAATAAAAGGACAAGAAAATAGCATATCAAAAACAAAGTCACATGATGGCATTTACGACCAAATATTTGTTGACATATTATGGCATAAGAATCATGCTCCAATTAGTCTGTTTCATAAAACTACCCTCTTCCAGGTTCTGTCTTGGTGATTACGGCATAAAGGACTTAGGGAAGAAAAACAACACTCTGCTAAGCCATACTGCACTTTCTGCATGATTCATAAAAATACAAAATATTTGCCGTGAGCTGTTTACCATAATATCATGACTCAATTTATTACAAGCAAGTCCATGTTGTGTGTTGTTTAATTTATAGTCATTTGTTTTTATTATTTTGGCTGTGGTTAGATTGAGGGACCTCTTTGTGACATGATGCTGATTCCAGTGTCCCGATCCCTGCTAGACAGCCCTTCACGTTACTGGTTTGGAAGATCGGTAGAGTGCATTGCAGCTTATGATTCCCTAATCATAAGCAAAAGGAGCACAAAATGATGTGTCTTTGCTGGTCTTATTAATTAAACATGTTCAGCAAAGAAGCTGCATATAGGGTGGCCTAATGGTTAAGGTGTTTGCCTTAAAAACACAAGGTGCAGGGTTTGAGTCTCACAAGGGATAACTGGCTAGGCTTAAAATGGCTCGCAAGGGCAGTTAGCTTAGTACTAATCTATGAACCTATGTAGAAGATGAAATATGGATGTCACTAGCAGCAACATATGTCTCATAGTGTAGTACTCTGTTTCAGCAGTACCTAAATAGCTGGGGCTCCTTATGTGACATTATTTTGTTGATTGCAAGAGATCTCCAAATCATAAGGTGGAAAAATGTCATGTAGGCCTGGTTTGTAGGACATCTAAATTTGTACTGCATGCATGTAACAATTTCACCACTCTTGTTTGAGCATAACTTACATTTATCTGTCAACAGAATGAGGCAGTAATTCTATCATGTCTGCCTTTTTACATACCTTAACAGTCTACTTCCCTCCATCCTTAGTAACCAGTTACCCTTTTCTACCTGCCACAGGCCTGGCTGAATGCCCATGTGTATGGCCTGCCACTTTTCTATTTGATAAGACTTTTCTAATGGGGTCATAGTAAAAACAAGCAACAGAAAAGGCACCACAAACTGGAAAAAACAAAAAAGCAACCTGATGGAGAAAACACATGTTTAATTATAAAATTATACTTAAAAAACAGCAGTACAGGATTTTGTACCCCCAACAATACTGGAACTTCATCAGATACATTCAAAAAAATTAAACACACCCTTAAATAGGATAAAATCCAATCACAAATTAAAAAAAAAAATACACACCCCTTCTCAGAAGCCAATCGATGGTTAGCCTCATGACACACCCCCAGCACACAGTCTTCACTCAGAAAAGTTGCTTGTTTCAGACTTGTGTATACAAAGTAGCTGAAAACAGTTAATTGAAACATTTTATATTCAATTTAAGTTAACATGTTGCAAATACCAAATAAAATCGATCTTATGCAAGCTTTTAGTTTTAGCAGACATACCAGAGATTCTGCTTCATTTAAACTTGGCCAAATCTGTGTTCCAAGTTGCAGTTGCCAGTAGAGTTCAGCTTTTTCAAGAAGGAGCAGCCATGCTACACCTCTACCAGTAGTTTGCAAAGAATCCAACACAAGAAACTTAAAATAATGCTCTTTATGGGCATTAATATGTCTAGCCAATGCATGTGTGTTTTGTTATTTCGAATGTCACTTAAATGTTCGCTAATTCTACATTTAAACTTGCGCTCTGTCTTGCCTACATAAAAACATGGGCAAGACTGACACAGAGCACACTACGTTACCTTCATAGAGTTGCAATCATGTTTACTATAAATAATGATGTTCATATTATTAATAGCAACTTGTCCAACATCTAAAATGTGTTTGTACAAACTGCAAGCTCCACATTTTTTCATATGTCCTGCATTTTTATTCCTTTTAATATGCTCTATTAGCTGCTTTAAGTTACAACCTTTTCTGTATACTATAACAGGTCTCTCCCCCATTTTTCTCTAATGAAACTGTCATTCATTAAAATATTCCAATTTTTTTGTTAGAATGTCTTTTAAAACAGAAAAAATCAGAACAAAAGGTAGTTATAAAAGCGCTATTAAAATTCCTAGTTACATTAAAATTACTTGTCTCTAAATCTAAACCTCCATCATTAACAATGACAGTGGATTCATTAGGCATTGTCAATTGGGGAAGAGCATCACTGAGTAACTGTTCAATTTCTCTTTTATGCATTACTTCACTGAGAAGCTCATCTAATAACCATAAGGGATAACCTCTGTTAACAAACATCTTTTTCATTATTTCACATTCTTCCGGAAATCTGCTCCATTTAGTAGTCATACGGGCTGCTCGCACCAGCTGACCCTTCACAATAGCTCGTTTCTGGGCAAAAGGGTGATTGCTTTCAAAGTGCATATATGTGTTAGAAAAAGTTGGTTTGCAAAAAATTTCAGCAGTAAAACAACCATTTTCCACATCCTTCTTTACCAACACATCTCGATTCCTGAGGGAGTGAAATCTGAATCCTCAAATTTCAAACCTTGGATTTATCTTAAGTATCTGTGCACCCCTTGCCTAGTTCTTCAACCCAGGAGCCGAGAAGTGAAACTACTGGTGTTTTAGTTAATGGTGCATCTCCTATTTTATCTACAAATATGAATACTGTTGTAGGTACGAGACTAAGTTTATTTAATCTTGGCTGTAACCCTTCAAATTGGCCTTGTGCCATGGACTATTTATGTTTGAATGACATGCTTAAATTTTGCAATGTTTTTAAAGA
Organism: Protopterus annectens; assembly: GCF_019279795.1. NCBI lineage: Eukaryota > Metazoa > Chordata > Ceratodontiformes > Protopteridae > Protopterus > Protopterus annectens. The sequence goes on from NC_056732.1 coordinate 1,779,732,334, forward strand.
TAATACATTAAGAGTCAAGAGTAGCTTGTGTGACAAGCTTAGTGAATTTGACCGCTGTCTGTTGAAGATTAAGAAATTACAAATGGATACTGACTATTTCAGAGAATGTATAAACAGAGGGATTGTGCCTAAGGGTTTGTGAATATGGCGCTTTCCCACTGGATTAATTAATAATTCTAGTCTTCACAATGAATTGTTGCAGATGTTTGATAAACATGGAATAGAGTACATGGAGCTTGTTATCAAACACAATAACCTGATCATTGAGTCTTTCAACAAAGAAGTAGTGGAATTAGATAGGAACATCACCCAATACACTTCTTTTAGTGATAATAAATTTGAATATACTAGCGTTTTAAGTTCCATTGAAGAACAAATGGAATCCATTAAATTCAGGAAGCTCAAAAATTAACCAGAGATATGGATGCATATAGAGACAATAAAGCTTACCCCCCACCCACCCCCAACTCCCAGGGTTGGCATCAACGAACAAATGTGGATGAATCTTTGAATGAAAATATTAATGATGCTGACTGTGAGTTAACTGTAATGGACAATGATGATTTCTTTAGATCAGGGGAATGGGAATGGTCCCAGGCAGGCAGAGCATCTGAAAAATCAAAATTACAATCAGAATGGGAAAATGTCCAACTATTATGCAATCCCTCAAGCCAACAGAGGGAATTACAAGAACCTTCGGGGAAATGGACGGAATTAATGGAGGGGTAAGCAACGCTTCCAATAAATGATGAAAATGATGAGAGGCTGCCTCCCACATTTTTACTATCACCTTTGAGCATTGTATTTAACACTGCCAGGGATTTTAAAATATATAATTTTCCATCGTTGGATATTCAAATTGAGTTATGTGATTTGCTCTCTAAAGGATTAACTTTTGTTCCTACAAGGAAAATGAATCTGGTTGAAGCTCTCATTTATGTGAAATTATATACGAAAATGAAATTTACATTTATTATTTTTAAACAATGTATATGTGGAAAATACTTTAAGAGAGGCTAGTACTTATAATCTACCACTGCATAATTCTCTTGCTGTTTTTCAGAATATATGTGAACTTGACATTAGAGCCTTATTTAATTCTAGTCCTAGGAAGCCTAATGTGAATAATTTAACTTATGATGAAAAACAAGTGTTAGATTATTTAAAAGGAATATCAGGTGTCAGATTTATTAAGTCCGATAAAGGTGGGGGTTTGATTGCAATGGATGAGTGTGATTACAATAATAAAATGGTGTGTTTATTATACTCGGCCACATATGAAGAAAGTTCATTAAGTGAAATGAATACTGTGTATGGAAGAATCAGAACTTTTCTACATGATTTATTTATCCAGGGTTCCATCGACATACATCAGTATAATTATGTTACAGTTGAATATCCCATCACTCATAATTATTTTTGGGCTTCCCAAAATCCATAAGCACGTGAATCAACCATCTATGTGTCCAATTGTGGATGCAAGGGGGTAGACTACACATCCTCTGGCTAAACTGTTTGACATTGAACTTATATGTTTGAAAAAGCACATATTTGTATGGATTTGTGGGATTTTTTGAAATGACTTAATATTAAAGAGTATAGATAATACTATATATATTTATATATATATATATATATATATATATATAGAGAGAGAGAGAGAGAGAGAGAGAGAGGAATTTGTTGAAGAACAATGCAAAGTACGGAGATACCTTAAGGAAAGGTCCTACTCAGATAAAAATGTAAGACTCAAACAAAATTTTCAGGAATTAAGGAAAGGCAGAGGCCAACCTTATTTCTCCAAGAAGAACACTTCCTCACAACAAGCAACTGTTTCTGATAACCATATTCCACAGTTAAATTGTCTGTTAACTTATAGTTCAGACAATAAACAGATATGTGATATAATAAGAAAACATTGGTCAGTATTAACAATGGATGAGAAAATTAAACATAGTAGGAGAGCAACTGAGGTTTCAGTATAAAAACAAGAAAAATTTGAAAAGACTCCTATGCAATAGAGAAGGTACAACCACACAAAATATATATTCAGGCAGAAGGGGCACTTTTAAATGTAGTAGATGCAAAGCTTGCCCTGACAGTTCAAATGTCTGTCTCCACTTATGGAAATAAACAATATCACTTCAATGTATATGCTGATTGCACCACAGAACATGTAGTGTATTTGGCTACTTGCCATCAATGCAATGCTTTTTACATAGGCAAGACAGATCAGAAGCTTAAATATCATATATTACGACACTTAAGAGATATACGACAAAAGGAACCAAACAATGCACTAGCAGTGCATATAACACAACACCCGAAACATTCCTTCCTTTTTAAAGCAATTGAAACTGTCATCCAGACCAAGAGAGGAGGAGATGTCCATAATCGAACTGAATTATGTGAAATATCTTGGATAATTAACATGAGAGCAAATTGTCCCCCTGGACTAAACACTATAGCCCCATTGAAACCTATATTAAAAACTAGAAGAAATACTATCACCACTCAGAATCACTAGATTTGTAATTTATTTATGTTTATTTAGATCAAACCAATATTTATATTTTTTCCTTTTAGCTGATATTATGACATAATAATAATGTATATATTTTAGTTTTGTTAGGTTCATCAAATACAAAACAACAAGCATATTAATAAGTTTAATAAGTATATTAATATTCATTAATTCTGATATGGAAAGTACTGTAGATCTGAATATTGCTTTTCACCAAGGATGTGTGCATGTTCTCACTTCATAATAGCAATAGTTCCACAACAGGTATATTTGGACATTGTTTTCTATCAAGGCAGTGAATAGGGACGTCATTCGCTATATTTATATATCTAGAGATTATTTAGTGAATAATGGACTCTCTATTTATGTAGTTGTTGTTGTGTCTTTCGGCTTATCCCGGTTAGGGGTCACCACAGCAGAATTCCAGTCTGCTAATGTTTGGTAGTGGATTTTTACGTGCCGAGTTACCAACCCTGATGCACAACCTTCAACGAAGGCATGCCCATTCACGCATGCCTTCACACAGAAGACTTTCTAGAGGAGAGTCAAATGCGATGTCTTGCTGTGAGGCGAAAATGCTACCGCAGCACCACTACCGTGGTCTCTATTTATGTAGTAAAATTATATAAAATTGTAATGTGCAGTTATGCATTTCAGTGCTGATGGAAGCAGAATTGACATAGTGACAATCCTTTTGGCTGTGTCAGTAATATTTTAATAGTTTGGTAGTCATAGATAAGAATTGTTTCGTATATCTGGAGAAATAGATAACTGTAAAAGAAGATTTTATATAAAAATGTTAGAAAGGCGACCTGTTAGTTGAAGTTTATATATGACAAACAAAGAAAAATAAAATAAATGCTTTTGAATAATCATTAAAAAGCTAGTATTACACTCTGGCCACTGGATGGCCGAAAAGTGGAAACAGGGAAGCCATGCAATAATAAATGGAACAAATGCTTCTGAAAGACTTTTAAAAAGCTACTATTACACTTTGGCCACTGGATGGCAGCAAAGTGGAAACAGGGAAGATATGTAAAAATAAATCTATTGGAATGATACATTTGGCTCTTATAGCCAGTAAAAAATTAGGCAGAGAAGTGCATATTAGCATATAGCTGAAATAGGATGGGCCAACATAGTATATTAGCATAATTTTGGCACCAAAATCATAGCTATTGGCTACTTAGTAGTGCAAAGAAAGATTACTGGATATTCCAATAAAGACTAAGAATGAATTGACATGATTGGTTTAGGAGTCAATTGATTTTAAACCTTATTGGTTAGTTTTTAGTATAAATACTAAGTATTGCTACCAAAAGATAACGATCTGAAGAAGGCTAAATAGCCAAAAGCACTTATCGTTTTATCACTATGGAATTTTAATGCTGTTTTTACTTTTTTCATTAAATTTGCTTGCTGTTTGACACAGGACTCTATCGTGGTGGATTTTTGCTGTGGTGGAATACCAGAGGTCTTTTTCTTCATTACCCACCCATTAACTGGGTAGACTACTCATGTACCAATACACTTGCCCAATGTTTCCTGGAGTTCATTAATTCCAATGCCCTGACCAGCTCATTCATACCCTGTTGACCTGGTCATTACTAACATTAGTGACCATTGATCTACACCAGTAGTCAGTTTCTCCCTGGTTAGATCTGACCACACACTCATCACCTTGGAAATCCACAGCCCCCCCCCCCCACAAAGGTAACCACCATGAAAAACTTCTCCCAAGCTAAATTTGAGCTCCTAAAAACAGAGGTAGCTAACTTCACGGTACCCATGCAAATGGAGAATAGTTGTGTGATGGCAGAATCATACACCAATGCACTGTACAGACATGTACACAAATGCATGGATCTCGCCATACCCAATAGAACCAAGACTCTCTCCTCCAAAAAAGGAAGCCAATCTGGTGATCCCTGCCATAAACAAACTCTACAACAGAAGGAAGAAACTGATGCAGAATAAGATGAATTCCCAAGAATGGAAAACCTCTCTTATCACCCTCAACAAGAATGTTGAGATACCTCATCAAATCCTCTAAAGCTAGCTATGAAAACAGAATGGCAGCAGATAGTAAAGACAACCACAAGGCCTTCTATAGTTATGTAAAGAATCTCCATGACAATACTCATATTTGCTCTGAGCTACTGCACAATGGAACCTCCTATACCAAGCCAACAGATATTGCCATTACACTGGCCGAGAGATTCAATGTCAACTTTACCCCCCCAAAGGACCAATCACAATACTGTAGATTGCCAGGCACCCAGTATTACTGCTGCACAGGTTAAAACAAAACCAGAAATACAGCTTCTATGGGACCTGACATTATCCCAGGTTGTGTTCTACATGAAATACAGAGTGAGCTGGCACCTCACCTGTGTGTCCTGTTCAATCACAGCCTCACCTCAGGCGTTGTCTCTACTGAATGGTGCAACTCCTACAGTCATCCCTCTCCACAAAGGAGGAGTGACTACAGACTCTGGGAACTATTGCCCCATTAGCCTGATGAGTCTGATATATAAAGCTATGGAATGCATCATCATGGACCTAATAAACAAGGATATAGGAAATTTCCAAACTCTGGATCCCACACAGTTTGGTTTTGTGATGGGTAGATCATGCCTTCTCAACTTGGTCAACTTCTTTGAGACAGTCACCAGAGGTGTGGATAAAGGCAAGGTGGTTCAATCAGCCTATCTTGATCTGGCCAAGGCTTTTGATACCATTCCCCACTCAGGAATCATAGAAAAACTCACTAAGCTTGGCATCAACCCCTATATCATTAGATGGGTTGCAGACTGGCTCACAGATAGACCCCACAGTGTGAAAGTAGCTGACTCCAAGTCAGACTACTGACTAGTCATGAGTGGAGTCCCACAGGGTTCAGTCCTGAGTCCTCACCTGTTTTGTATCTACTTCTCTGAAGTCCAGGCCAACATGAAGGGACTCTGACTGACAAAGTTTGCAGACGATTGCAAGTTGGGAGCTATTATTAACTCGCCAAGTGATGTTCACATCCTACAGAATGGATTCACTGAGACCAACGACTGGTGTCAGAACCATGGCTTTAAGCTCAATGCCAAAAAAATGTGTCATCATTCCCTTTGGGAAAAACCCAGTTATCATGAATTACCACAGTGATGGTAGTCCACTGAACACAGAAGGCATTATAAGAGATCTGGAAACACAGGTTGACAGCAACTTCTCTTATGATCACCACATTGCCACTGTGGTCAGAAAGTCCTTCTATGTGGCACATCTCATTACTAAGGGTTTTGCATCCAGGAACAAAGAGGTCATTATCTCTCTCTACTCTTCCCTAATTAGGCCCATCATCCAGTACAATGCCCCATTTGGCATATTCCTCACTAGACACCTGCAACAACTGGAGAGGCCACAAAAGTACCTCACAAAGAGGATCCTAGGCCTTAAATACTTGTCCTATATGAACAGACTCAAAAACTCCAATGATTCTGTCTCATATTGCCTACTTAGAAGCAATCTCTGCTTGATTTATAAAGCCAGGTCTGACCCAGCTCTGTTAGAAATGCTGCATCTAAAGAAATCCCAGTCCCTCCACACCACACACTCCAGAGACCTCAATCTCATTACCACAATTAACAGAACATGCTGGAGGGACAGGTTCATAACACATAGACTGCCCATGCTATGGAACAGACTTCCCATACGTGTCAAACAGAGCATCTCGCTGACGCTCTTCAAGAGCAATCTTGATGAGTGGACGAGAAACAAAAATTCACCCCGGGGATAACTCCAGTGGTTCTACTCAACAGAGGCACTGGGAACTAAGGTCGGGTGGCACAATGCCAGGGTAATCATATGAGCTAGGCTTGTAAAGGCCCCAGGGCCATTAGCCTAGTACACACCTATGAACCTATGACCCTATAATACAGTGTCTGGCTAGTTGAGGAGCTGAGTTGAGCATGGATAAACAAGATTTATTATCTAATTCAGGAATGTCTGGACATTAACTTAGTCAGTTCTTTTTTTTTTTGTTTTGGCCACAAATACCTATAGTCTGTGGTATAATATATACCACACAAATTCCAAGTAAGTGCAATATTTATTTATGTTATATCAAGTGCAATATTAGACAGACAACTTAGGCAATGTGCAATCTGCAATGTGTATTTTATTTAAATGGGGCAGTTATTATAACTTCGGAGAGGGTAAGCTTATTCTGTATTCAAGCATTGGAAATGTTCTTCTCTTTTGTATGGGTATTGGGACTAGAATTTTATATGTTAGTGGT